>NC_056726.1:1963142742-1963450242 GCF_019279795.1 Protopterus annectens
AAACTCAAATTTGACATACACATAGCCCAAATAATCAAAAAAGTTAACAAAAATCTAGATCTCTTGTATAGGAATAAGCAATTATACCAAAGCCACTATTGCAAGAATCCACCTATTATCCACCATACTGTATGCCTCCACAACCCTGACTAATCATCGCCACAGTGAGCAAATCAAAATGGCATCTTGCTCCAACAAGATTGCCAAATTTGCCACAGGTGCCTCTAACAGAGCCCATCACTGTCTTTCCCTCAAACAGCTCAACTGGCTTGAGCTACCTCAATTACTTCTTACCACTCAATTCTCCACAGCCCACAAACTATTTTACATCCCAAATAAACCTCCTATTTTACAATACCTAATACAACCCTACACCCCCACCTGAGCCTTAAGATCAACAGACCAAAATCTCATAAATGTCATCAAACATAAGAATGAAGCTGTCATATCTCTTTTTGCCTGTTCAATAGCAAAAGTCTGGAACTCACTTCTAAAACACATAACTTCTACAAGTTCTGCTCCACAATTAAAAAACTACTCAAAACCCACTATTTTACAACTGGCTATGCCCATTTGACTTCCCAGGCTAATCCACTACATTTGCAGTGATACAATAATTCTACCAAGGAACACCTAATAATGCCTAACCTCTGCAAATCAATTCTTAACTAACGATGTTCTATTCTGTTGGTATCTACTTATACATCTGTGAAGAAAGTTAAATATATTCCTACATATAACTGGCAAACCCCAAGAATACAATAATTGTATCTATACATATGAAGAAATGTACAATATGTTCTTGTATAATATTTATGCATTTAGAAGAAAGTGTTGTAATTCATAAAATGTTATTTCCTAGACTGTTTTTAAGTGGAGCTTTTCTCCCCGGGCCTCCGATGAAGATGGACCTGTGTCCAGTCAGACTTTTCCAGTCATCAAATGTAAAATAAAATAAAATAAATAAATAAAATAAATAAATAAATAGAGTACAATGCCCCATTTGGGATGTACCTTACAAGACACCTGCAACAGCTGGAAAGACCACAGAAGTAGCTCACCAAGAGGATTACTGGCCTCAAACAGATGCCCTATGCAGCCAGATTGAAGAAACTCCAGCTGTACTCGGTTGCATAACGCTTACTCAAAGGTGATCTCTGCCTGACATACAAGGCCATGTCCAACCCAGAATTGATGGACATGCTCCACCTAAAAAGAAAAATCCCTGAGAGCCACACGCTTTAGGGATCTAAACCTCACCACAGCGATAAATAGGATGTGCTAGAGGGATAGATTCCTGTCCCAGAGACTCCTCATGCATTGGAACAGGATTCCAATCTACATTAGGCAGAGCCCCTCACTAACACTCTTCAAGAGAAACCTTGACGAGTGGATGGGAAACAGAAGATTTACCCTGGGGATCATTGCAGTGGCTCTGCGGGACAGAAGCAAAGGGAACTAATGGCTCTGCTGGACAGAGGCACAGGGAACTAATCTAAGGGGGCGGCGAAAACCAACACATTCTGGCTAGGCTTATAGATGCCCTCGGGCAATAGCCTAGTACCTACCTATGAACCTATATGTGACTTAGCATATAATAACAGTACCATGCAAAGATATGGAAATATATGCTCAGACAGGGTTAACTTTGCATGTCCCAAACATGGCATTTTCAAGATTACAGAAACTGCAGCAACAGTTTATAGTAGTGGCATATATATTCAAATGTATAATTACATACTACATTAATCATACAACTGCTAAGCTTATATCCAGTAGCATGAATAACAACAGTATGATGCTTGTCAGCTACATTAGTAGCAGCCATATAGCTATACCAATAACCAAGATACCTATATTGTTCAGTATTGAGATGCACAGGGGTAAAAGATGATTGCCTATAGAGCTGTCCTAAGTATACCAAAAAAAATAAATATACAGACTGAAAGTGCAAAATCAATAGGTCATTATAGATAAGTAATGCAACAGTCTGGGTTATTCAAAATAAAAGTCTATTTCATATGAAGTAGATATTCTCAGCTGTTGTATACTACCTTTCCTGTTCAGATAATGCATTTCTAATCATTAGTATGACAAGGTGCATGCAACACATAGATCATCCAGTATACATATCACAGCCAGACATATATTATCACAGGCAAGTAAATACAGTTCAGAATTTGGCATCCAACTTCCCCATCTAAAAAAAGCACCACAGCAATTCAAACAATCTTTAATAACGTCTGTTGGTCCAGTGCCCTCTCACCATTGCATAACCATTGAAAGGTAAAACACCCCTCAGTCAAACAGTTAGCTGACCTCCTTCTCAACTCACAACTAATCAAACTGTTAATGTATCAATCTCCACTATAGCTTCCAAAGTCATAAAACATATACCATCCTACAATCTCAGAACTCACATATAAATAGTGACTCTAGAGGGCCTGATAGGTCATGTTTCATGATATTTAGAAGGCAGCCTGGGATGTTATCAGGGCCCAACATTGCATGGTTCTTGGTCTTAGACATAGTATTGCAGATCTTTTCCCCAAGTTATAGTCAGAGGAGTTATACTTGATGGTAATTCCTGAGGGGACGCTGGAGGGAAGAGAGGAGGGGCAAAGTTAGAACTGAATCTGTCTGTAGCAGGTTTGCTATATCTTCTGGCTCATTGCAGGTGGCTCCATTAACATTAAGCTCTGCACACAATTGTGTATTGCATTTGAGGATGACTACATAGCCAAATAATGCTTTGTGGTTATTCTTGACCCGTAATGACAGATTTACCTCAACTGTGGCTCTGGTAGACTTTATTTGTCCTCTGAGCTGTTTGTTTAATTTGATTACAGTGTTTTTATTCTGCTGGGCACTATGATTTTCTTCCTTCTGTTATACAGACTTCCATCTGTTACCCAGCCTATTGATGTTGTGGAGGCTGTATTAGGGTGGCTTCTTTATTCCAGGTGGGTGCAGCTGCCTCACTGCAGCTATTAATATGTTACAGACATGCTATTTGTGAAAAGTTCTGCATAGTCAGCAATGTTCTTAGGATTTAGGGGGCTTGAAAATTGTCCAGGTTATCACTTAATAGTAGGAAGTTAGCCTTACAATACTTAACTGAACATTCCAAGATTAACTAGAATTCCGGGCTTTATTTTACTTCAAAGGAGACCTTTTTGTGGTCTAACCTTACCAGAGAGAATATTACACTGGGGGGAGGGGGGCAACACTGTCCAATATTAGTGAGGACCAGATCTGGGATGCTTGTACCCATAGTTAAAGTTTTGAAAATCAGGTCCAGGTAGTTTGTGCTTAGAAAGTCCAGGAATCTCAGTACCTGCACATGTTGGTGACATATACGATTCTTATTTAATACTGAGGTAATTAAAGTCATCTATGAATATGATATTGGCTTGGGTGGTGAGTAAGTGCAGTAAACTTAAATATGCTTTATGAGTTTCCTGAGTTATAGAGGAGGAAGTGATATTGCATTTCACTTGTGGTGATTTGAATATGGAGAAGCTGAAGTGCATCAGGAAGCAAGAACCACCAGACCAAAACTCCACTGATACACCAATCCACAACACCAAGGTCAGGATCCAACACAAGTTTATTAAAGTTGAGCGCTTTCTTCCCTTGTTAGGGACAAAAACATAAATTCAACCTCACCCCTTTATATACGTCACAGATTAAGCCAATTAATTATACAATGAAACCTTTGAAACTTATTAAATTGCTAGCTTCTAAAAACACAAGAATGTTAAAAACTATAACTAAAATTTATAACTAAAATATATGCATTCTACTTAAACTATATTAAAAATTATGCCAAAACCATTGTAATTGCAATTATTATACAAGACAATAGATAAAAACATTCCTAACCCTGAATGTGTTTTAGTTTCAATAAGCAGGCAATTTTAATATTTTCATTGATTCCTGGTTGTTGTATGGCATTTAATCTTAGCTGCCACTTAAGCTCACAGATGTCTAAATGTACATCCGCAATCCTGCCCTGGGAATCTTTGATCACCTGCTGCAAAATCATCCTGTTTGACCAGGCTTGAGGTATATTTATTTTTGATGTAAACTGAGACACCTCCATCTTTAGTCCCTTTCTGTGTAGCAGATGGTCTAAATGTGTGGGAGGCATTATAGCCTTGCACTGATGGCGGGCTCTCCACAGCTTTAAGCCATGTCTCAGTGACTGCACAGGTGTCAGCATTCTGTAAGGTAAGGAGAGCTTGTAGGGAGTAAAGATTCGTGCTTAAAGCCCTAGCATAACTCTCAACCTCTTAGCACAGGAAATATGGACAAAGCCTGACTATAAACTTAGAAAGTTGGTAGGATAACAGGATTTGTGCTAGCATGCAATTTCTGAAGGATATGGAGTCATGTCATTATTTAGTGACTTTCATCCTCAGATCATCCCAGAGATTTGCCAGAAAACCACACATTTTATGAGGATGGACTAAAAATATGAGGCAAAAGTCTGGACCTTCTGCGAAAACTGGACAGTTGAGAAGTATGAGCCCTAGTATTGAGCAAAAACATTTTTAGATTTTCTTGGTTTTGATTTGCTATGTCGAAGGATTGCAAAGTTGGCATTTTCTAAAACAGGCACTAAGGGAGAGGGCAATGTTTTAGTTAACATTCAAAAGCCAAGAGGGGAGACGTGCAAACCATCCCTCCAAAACAGCATGGTCTGTTGTCCATCTTCATCCAGGCTGACAAATATTGCACCCCATAGAATGACACCAGAAACTAAGCAAATTATTAGTCAGTCATCTTCTGTTTGTACTGTGGCATCATCCTTGCAGAAGGTAAAATACAGCTCTATGCTAGGATGATGCCACAGTACAAACAGAAGATGACTGACTTTAATAATTTGCTTAGTTTCTGGTGTCATTCTATGGGGTGCAAATTATTAAAGTCAGTCATCTTCTGTTTGTACTGTGGCATCATCATTGCAGAAGGTAGAATACAGCTCTATGCTAGGCTCATACTACCATGGGACACATATTCCAAATGCTTCATTTTGTCTCTCCCTCTTTATATAGTCTACAAAAAGACACCAACAGCTCAGTTAAATTCACAAAGTTTAATAAAAAGCAAACTTTCACACCATACCAGAGCTTCATCAGGAATTAAAAGATTTCTTTCACATACAATACTCATTAAAATAACAAATGATTGCAGTCACATGTTATAAAACATCTAATAAAAATACAATTTCATCTAAAACGCTTAGATTTCAAAACAGATTTAATTGACACAGTTTAATTTAAAGCAGGGGTGTGGTCAGATCTAAAAAAGGAAATCCACTTACACTCTTCCCTGTCAGTTAAAGGAACAATGACACCCCCTCCAATATTTGCTTAAGAACAGTAAACACTGCAAACTTAAATCTATGGGCAACACCCTTCTCCCTAGACTGCTGCTTAAAACATTTGTGCCTACTCCTTTCCTAATATCCAGTAGATGTTAACATATCCTTTATTTTAATTTTCTATTAATTTTACCAATATAGAAGGCTAGACATTCCTCACACAGCTTTATATATATATATATATATATATATATATATATATATATATATATATATATATATTATATCACAGTTCGCATGTTGACATTGGGCAGGATTCACGAAGGCTTGCACAGAGTCTAAGAGTAGTGTAAGACTCCATGCAGCCTTCGCGATCCAGGAACAGCCCTAAAGTCCGTGTAAGAGACCAGCTAAAACGTCTCTTACACGGAGTGGGCGTAGATATGCTAATCACCTAACTTGCATCCAAAAGGCATGCAAATGAGGTAGATTAGCGATCCACGAAGCCCAAAGCAGCCCGTGTAAGAGCCGTTTTAGCTGCAGAAATGTACTCAGTTGACAACTGAGTACGTTTCTGCAAAAATCACAATGGAGCCATGTCAGCTCCAAATAAAGGGTGCATATGTGTTAGGCAGCATGCCAATGGCCATATATGTGGCCATTGGCAAGGTACCCCGATGCAAATATGAAAAATAAATGTTTAAACGCAGCGCAGCCCCGCGCAAATGGGTTGCGCTGTCTAAAACATAAAAATGAAGGTTATAAACCCACAAATGTGGGTTTTATGCAATACATGGATTTACAATACAGGGACCAGCAGACCAAAAACAACATGGCCACCATTTAGTGGTTGCTAAGGGGGGAAGCTGAATCTAAGAGATGTAACTAAGCACTAGTAGGCAATCTGATGTAAATGAGTGTTAGGATACTGAATTCCACTGTCACATAGCAAATGAGCACATTCTGAGTAGTGTAAGAGATACATAAGGGGGAGGAATAGAGTAGGCGATAGGTGACATCACAGGGGGGAATGGTAGAAAGAAATGCAGTTCATTGGAGGTCAGTGTTACATGACAGATATCAGACACATATCATGGAAAGAGGAGTGCCACAAGATAAGCATGGGAAAGTCAAGAAATGGAAGGTGTACACTGTTGCTTACACCAAAGTTTCTTGCTGGGCATGCATGCGCACGTGTGCCCGTCATGAGACGCGAGTAGGGCAGTGTGTGCATGTGTAAGGCAGACTGAGCATGTGGGAGCGTGTTGGCAGACTTCTAAGACTGTTTGCACTGGCGTGCATGCGTTTTAACCCGAATAAGCAGATTCTGAACTGTGTAAGCATGTGTGCGCGCGTGTAAGCCACTGTGAGCGTATTTCTGCTGGTATGCGCGTTGCTCCCCCCTGAGGAAACAGAAAGGAAAAAGGAAGCAACAGAATTAGTAGGAAGCTAGCAGGGAATACTGCTGGAGCTAGCAGGTGAAAACAATTAGACGCAGGCAATTACACAGACAGAATAGTAGCTCAGCCAAGCACTTAAAACTCTGCAAACAGCAGTGCAAGATGTTTCTCTCAAGAGATACTGCAAGACAGGAGTAAGCTATTAGAAGTTAAAACTGAAAAAGCTGAACTCAGAGCAGAAATGCTAGGGGCTGCCATAGCTCTCATAAGGAGACATAGGCGACTTGCTGAGCGTGGTGACAATGCAGATGGTGCCAGACTACCCACAGTGAGGAGACGGAGAAGAGTGTAGAGGCCCAGGGTCACCTACCACGGGTTACATGAGCTGGAGATAGTAGAGCGCTATAGAGTGGACAGAGACCTCCTGCAGCAAATTGTCGAGCTGTGCAGGCCACGCCTCACACACAGAACCAACAAAGGGGAACCCATCCCAGTGGAAACCAAGGTATGTGTTGGCCTAAGAATACTAGCAACAGGTACCTTCCAGAGACCAACTGGTGATATGATGGGGATATCACAGGCATCAGCCTCCAGGGTACTGCACCAGTTCCTGGATGCCATGTCAGCACATGTCGGTGATCATGTATATTTTCCCAATGCCCATGAGGTATTGGCCAGCAATATGCGTCTCTTCCAGCAAATAGCGGAATACCCTGAAGTAGTGGGTGCAATAGACTGCACGCACATACGCATCAAAGCACCAGCTGGTGAGCGGGGTAGGGCCTACATTAACCACAAGGGCTTCCCCTCCATCAACTGCCAGGTCGTGTGTGATGCCCAGGGCATAATAATGAATGTGTGTGCTGGCTGCCCTGGGAGCTACCATGATTCCCATATCCGGCATTTGATGCAGCTGTACCAGACATTTGCCAATGGGGACATCCCACATTGACACCTAGTGGGGGATGCAGGTTATGCACTGGAGCCGTGGCTGATGACACCCATCAGCAACACACACACACCTGAACAGGAACACCATAATGAGGCACACGCACAAACATATAATGTAATAGAGCATGTGTTTGGGCTGCTCAAGTCACGGTTCAGGTGTCTGAACACATCTGGTGGAGCCTTGCAGTACTCACCAACTACATGTACCCAAATTGTCATGGTATGTGCTATGCTACATAATATGATCTTGCAAAAACAGCTGCAGCAGGACCAGCATAGGGCCGGGCCAAACAGCTCCCCACCATTGCCAAGGCCATCACAGGCAGAGCGTGACTCGGAGGAGGAACAACCTGAGCCTGACCCAGTAGGCAGAAGGAGGCATGCCCAGTATGCCCTGGCCTTGGCAAAGAGGCAACACATAGCACATACACTGGCTCAGTAGGAACCCTGGGAATGATACCCCTCTCTGACTCACTCATATAATAACAGGGATGCCTAAAATAACATAACCTCCTCTCAAACATGTACAGGGAGTGTAGTATGTGCATCTGGCAGAGGCAGCCCTGCAGCACCACCTGAGGCATGAATGTCATGTGTTAAGCAATGTAACACCATGTAGTATATGCACACTTGAGGACCCTGACTAACATCCTACCCTCACCAAGCATGATGCCACAATATGACAATGAGATGATCAATTGCAATAATTGGCTGAAGTATTGCAGTTAGTCAAAGGGGAACCAATGTGTGCCAGCCTGGGATGACATGCTGAGCATGACATGATGCTCCACCTGCTAGGACTTGTGTGCACCTATCAGTGCAGGCCGTATGGATACTGGCAAAGGCTGTTTTTACCCACAGCATGCCCTGAATAGGTAAGGCTCAAAACACAAACCCACCTCCATAGGTATCGCAAGGGATAAGAACCTAGATGTAATGCTACCCAATGCCAGAAGTCTAAACAGCAAGATGCATGCAGTCTAAACTCACCCAGTATGGAGAATGTTGATATCTGTGCTGTAACAGAAAACTGGGTCAAGGCTCACAACAGCACCCTAACACTACCAGGTTCCACCTCATACTGTGCTGTACAGCCTCAAAACATGGAACAAGCTACAAAAGGAGGGTGACTAGAAATAATTGTCAAGGATAACCACACACCCATGTTGGTACCACAACAAGAAACAGCATGGACTAGCCATGGTCAAGTAACAGTGGCTAAAACTGCCTCCCAGTTTATAGCCTGCTACAGACTACCGTCCCAACACCAGGAACTGCACCTGGCCTATGTTGGAATACATGAATATATCAAGTCCTCCAAACCACATTATATTGGGTGACTGAAAATACCCAGACATAGACTGGGAGCATTATACTAGCTCCAACACTGTAGGACAAAAGTTCCTAGAATCCATAAACCAAAATGCCCAAGAACAATGTACCACTCCCACAAGAGGGGTAAGCATACTGGATGTGATAATCAGCAACATGGGTACTGGATGGCAAGATGAGAAGTGTATCCCTCACTGGTAAGACCAGACCATAGAGTAATCACACTGGATATACACATCCTGACCACAGTCCCTGGCCAGAAAACCACAGTGAAAAACATGTGTAAAGCAAAAGTTGCACTCCTCCAAACTGATGTGGAATCCATTAAAGGCCCTGTGCAGGTGCAAAATATGGGCCACACCTCAGAACCTGTTATACAGGCATTCCATGAACACTGCCAGGAATGCTAGGATTATGCAATCCTAAATTAAAACAAGACACAATGCCATACACACAGGCATCTGGCATGGTGGACTCCAGCCATTACCAAACCATGCAAGAGAATGAGGAAGCTACTACATGATAGAGCAAACATAAAAAGGGAAGTAATCACTGATCAGTAGTATGGCAATAAAATATGTCCACACATACAATCCACTAAGGCCAGCTACAACAAGTTGAATCTGTGAATCTTGAGGCAATGTTACATCTGCCTCAAGTACACAGACAACCCTCAACTCCCCCCAAGAAATACAAATATATGTGAGAGATGCAACCATTTATCCAAACTGGAGGCTGAGCTCCCTCAACTCAGTACTTCCAAAACTAGTCAGCAGGAGAAGGTAACCACACACACCACAAACCCAGTCCTACATAGACCTATCACAACTGCAAACCAAAGACATAAACACAGAAAAACATTCCCGGAGGCCTGAATTACAAACACACCACACCAACAGAGGCCTCCAAAGCAGACACCCAATCAAACAACCTCCAAACATAGCACATGCAACACATAGTACACAAAGCTGGTGTGCCAAACAGTCACAGGCCAGAAGGAGAAACAACATGCCTGATACAGTTGTAATAGGTGACTCCATAGTGAGACACACTGCTGTCCCGCTCACCAGACTGAACAAGGGAAAGGGTACAGTAAGCTGCCTGTAGGCTGCTACAATACGCCACATAACTCAAGTATGCAGGTCACCCCAAAGCAAGTAGAAATATGATGCAGTCATAGTCCATGCTGGTGTGAATGACCTGAGATGTACCTCCCCGGACTACATGAAAAGAGACATAGATGAGCTCTCCGATTATGTAGTCCAGGCCGGTATGACACTGACCGTTTGCAGCATCCTACCCTCACCAAGAATGATGCCACAGTACAAACACAGAATGATCAACTTTAACAAGTGGCACAATTACTGGTGTCTTTCCAAGGGGATCCAATGTCTGTCTGCTTGGGATGTCATGCTTGACAAGCCATGCTGCTGTTCCAGGGATGGCTTGCACCTGTTACCCCTGGGCGTCTGGATATTGGATAAGGCTTTTGCCACCTCCATAGAGCCTTTCATAGCCAAGGCTGAAAAGACTAACACACCACCCTAGAAAACATAAGTGGAAAGAAACATAAGGGTAATGCTGACCAATGCCAGACGTGTAAACCTCAATATGCATGCTCCCGAGGCCCTCCCCAGTATGGAGAACATCGATGTCTGTGCAGTGACAGAAACCTGCTGCAAGCCTCCTGACAGCACACCAGCATTACCAGGTTATACCACATATCATGCGTTATGGCCCCAAAACCTGGACCAAAACATAAAAGGAGGGTGAGTATCCATATTCAGCACAGACACCCATACGTCCAGGTAACTGATAATGCACAAAGCATTGGAGTCCACCCATGTGCAACTAACCATAGTCAAGACTGCTGTACAGTCTGTAGCATGCTACAGACCACACTCTCACACACAGGAACCCCATCCAGCCGTCCTGAAGACACTGAACAGTATGAATGTCCCACCAAATACCAAACAAGGTACTCACAAATTACCACATAGGTGGTAAACCATTATGTATGGAAGGAGTAATCAGGGACCTAGGGACACAAGTGGACAGTAACCTGTTATGTGACACTCACATTGCCAATGTGGCTAGGAAGACTGTCTATATTGGACACCGTATCATGAAAGGATTCACATCTATGTCAACAGAGGTCATTGTGCCCCTATACTGTTCTCTTATCAGACCCATAATCTAGTACAATGCCTCATTTGGGATGTACCTTACCTGACACCTGCAGCAGTTAAAAAGACCTCAAAGGTACCTCGCCAAGAGGGTAAAGGGTCTCAAATATATGTCATATGCTGCCTGGCTGTAGACACCCCAGCTGAATGCAGTCACATACTGCCTACACAGAGTTGTTGTATGTCTGTTGTACAAGGCCATGTCCAACACAGGAGTAATGGACATGCTCCACCCCAGAAAACTCAAAGCCATCGGAGCTGTGAGAGTGAGAGATGTCAACCTCAACACATAATGAAATAGGATGTGCTGGAGGGACAGATACATAACCCAGAGGCTCCCCACACCCTGGAACAGAATACCACTCCATGTTAGGCAGAGCCACTCACTGACATTCTTCAAAAGGAATATTGCCAAGTGGATGGATGATCGTAGATGTACACTGGGGGTCTTCACTGTGTCACGTCCAGACAGAGGCACAGTAAAGTAAATCATAAATGGCCATAATATTCACATAGCAAAGGGTGGCGAAAGCCACACACACTCTGGCTAGGCTTACAAATGCCCTAGGGTGGATAGCCTAGTATGAACCTATGAACCTATGAAGATACAAATTGTACAGGACACTAAGGATAATCCCAAGGCTTCCTCAACTGATGGTAGGAACCGTGTTGGGAATTCACAGATATGCTCTGAATCACAGAAATATTACAAACAACATACCAAACACACACACATATTGCCAACATACAACCTGACAGGTGCAGTGCAAACACCCCCCCCCCCAGAATACAAAATATCTATCCCAGCAGACTGCTGGCCCCCTGACATTGCAGATGCTGAGGTAACAGCCAGCATCTACAAAGCAAAACACACAGCAACAATGGTATGAGATGGTGTCCTGGGCTGAGTCCAACATGGACTCCAAGTAGAATGGAATGCCAAATCACACTACTGCTCAATGTCAGCCTTACCACAGGATATGTACCCAAAGAGCAGTGTACAGCAACAGTGGTCCTTCTCAACAAAGGTGTTGCCTGAATGGATACTGCAAACTACCACCCCAGAATCCTGAGAAGCTTGGTCTGCACAGCTATGGAAAGGATCAGCATGTACCGCAGACATAAAGATATTGGGGACCTACTGACACCGGACCCTACCCAGTGTGGCTTTCTTAAGTGCAAATCCTGCCCCTAAACATGTTTGACTCATTTGAAACAGTCATTAAGGTCATTGATGAGGGCAATGTGGTCCACACAGCATAGCTGGACCTTGCAAAGGCTTCCATACAATACCCTACATGTTCATTATAGATATGCTCACCAGCTTAAATATAAACCCCTATGTCAGTAGATTGCAAACCAGACCAAGGACAGAACTGACATGGTCAGACATGCTGCAGCCATGTCAGACTACAAACCAGATATAACTGGCATCCCACAAGGCTTGGTCCTGGGACCTCCCTCGTTTGGTATATATGTCCCATAGGTACAGGCCAACATGGAAGGACTGTGTCTGAACATGTTTGCAGAGGACTACAAACTGCCCACCATATCTGACCCTCCAGCTGACACAAGCATCCCACAAAAGGGACACATAGAAACAGACAACTGGTGCCATAGCCATGTCAGCAAGCTAATTGCAGAAAAGTGTATAGTCAACCCCCGTGGATATACAGTAAGTGCCCAGCAATTACCACATAGGTGTTAACCCATTATGTACTTAACATGTAATGAGAGACCTGGGGACACAAGGTGATAGATATCCTGCATTGGACAAACATGTGGCTGTAGTGTTTACAGAAACATACCATGTACCCACCTAATCATGAAGGTTCTCAGATCTAGATAAGGGGAGGTCATTGTGGCTCTGCAGTCATCCTTCATCAGCGTTACAATTGACTACAATAGCCCCTGTGGGATGTACCTCAGCAGACACCTCCATCAACTGTAAAGTCCCCAAAAGTACCTCACCAGGAGTATCAAAGAGCTTGAACAGATGCCATGTGTTGCCTGATTAAACAAACTGCAGCTCCACACACTGCCATACTGCCCACCCAGAGGCAAGCTGTGCCTGATGTATAAAGCCATGTCCAAGCTGGAATCAATGAACATGCTGCACCTTGTACAATCTGAATGGCAGTGAGCTATGCACATGAGAGACCTGAACCCCAGCACTGACATACATAGGACAAGCTGTACTGCATGATCCATAACACAGAAGCCACCCTTACTCATGAGTAAACTCCCAGTACAGGTTATCCATAGAGTCACTCATCGATTCTCCACAAGAGGAATCTTGATGAGTGGATGGGAGATGGTAAGTTTACCCTGGGTATCACTGTTACATCACAGGTAGACGGAGGCACAGTATACTAACCATGACATATGTCATGGAAAACTCCACTTACAATGTGTGTTGAAGGACAAACACACTCTCCGACTAGCATTAGAAATGGTTTAGGGCACATCACTAGTGTTTGCCAATGTACACCTATGTTGTGGAATACACTACAAATGTTGGACAAGCCTGGTTTAAGTAGTTCATATCTGAACATAATGCAACATGGTCAAATGTGCACAACTGGCCCCTAACCAGGCTGTTGTGCTCACTATGGAAATGTAAAGCAGTGATAGGACTAAAGCCCAGGATACTGTCCACCACAGTGAAAGTACTGAACTAGTACACTATACAGTACTACAGTGTTAGGTCAGTATGAAAGGATGTTGACAACTGTATGCAAAGTATCCCATGCAAACCCTGCAGGCACAGTATAATCCCTGTTGTGTTCACACACAAAGCAGATGGACAGTAACTACATAACATGACACACAACTCACAACCATAAACGGGAGATATTGTTGAAGTTCACACTCATCCACAAATGTGATGGGCTGCAGAGTTCAACATATGGAAAGCTCACACTGGGCATGCTCGCACACTTTGATAAATGAGACATATGTCAAACAACATGCCATGGGAAGGCTGAACTGGGCATGGTCACACACTTGGGCCAAATCTCAGTTTAGCAGTTGGCCACACATATCTGGTATTTGTACGTGTTATTCCAGGAACCAACCACATTACAGCAATCTGCCCAGTGCACACAGGTTAAATGACTACAGAGACATACGTGATATAGTGGATCCCTCCCATATTCAAACATCTTCCACAGATACACAAGTTGTTCATACAAACAGGGAATGCTATGGCAATAAAGACCTGCAAACAGTCTATCAGCAACAAATAATGTGCATCTGACAATTAAACATATGGGCGTAGAGGTCAACACTAGGCTGTTTGCCCTAGGGAATGACAGCTTAGCCAGAGTGTGCTTGGTGTCTGCCTCCCCAGTACAGTAGGCTACTTTGCCACTGTAAAGTAGGTCACATAGGGCACCGTGTGAGGCTAGTGTGCTGTGCCTCTGTCAAGCAGGGACACAGTGGAGATCCCAGGGTTTGAATTTGCTAAGCCACATCCATGCTGTTGGTGTGTGCTGGAAGAGGGTTGCTGAGGACCTCTAACAGTAAGTGGGTGTCAATAACAGACTGAGGGGAGCCTCATCTGCATTGTCTGGACAATTTCACTGTCAACACTCTGTCGTGATGATTATGAGGGATTGAAGTGTCGTGCCAGTACTGTTCAGAGATGTCCTCCCTCTGTGGGCTACTGCTCTGCAATGTTTTAGCTCACTCTGTCTGTTGGACAGTTCATATATGGCTGGTGTACACCTGACAGGTGTCCTGTTATGGAGCAGTCATGGATATATTTGGCATAGCATGATCAATGCAAACCTTCCACATGCTCATAGAATGCAATTGTCAAGGATTATGCAGAGTGGCCTGTATACTCCCCCAGCATGGGTCCTTTGAAGTCGTCCACCCCAGTCTTCACAAATGTAAAGTCTGCTTTTGATAAATACAGTTTGTTTGCAGTGACAACCTTGCCTGGGGGTGGGGATGGGATATGGATGTCCAGGGAAAGGTGGGGTTGGTCAGATATCAATAATGGTGGTCTACCTCTGGTGTGGAACAGTGAGTACCCATGTTGCAGATGGTCAGGTGCAATATGTATTCTCCTTTGTGGCTGTGGTGAGTGGTTCTGCATAGCACATGGACTCACAAATTGTAGTGGCTGTAGGGTAATGTTGTAGAGGCCTATGTAGTACCCACACACAATATGCCTTTACCTGAAGTTAACAACTGGAATGGTGTATGTGAACACCTGCATATCTTGGCACTGTTCCCAGGGAAGCAAAGTGTGTGTCCTGGATGTGGGAGGGGTGGTCTGGACTGGTTGTGTTGTGTGTTACAGGTCCTGTGGTCACGAAGCATGGTATAGAACATAACCTGCCAGTGTGATGTGCATATCTGAACCTGAAGTAGGTGGCTGCAAATGCATATCTATGCTATCCCCCACCTGACAGGTAGTACTAGATGTACATACCTCTGTAGAAATAATGATGTCAGCACCCTATAAATAATGCAGGTGCAGAGCAGATGCCCAGTAATTCGGATAGTGTCCTCTGCTAATGCGTCTCTCTCGAGTGTCATAATATAGTTAGGTAGGGGTTTGAATCCTGCAAATGCTCAGTGTGTGTGGGTGAGCGGGGCTGGTGTGTGTGCAAGTCTGTGTGAGAGAAATGTCCCTTTTGGCAACTGGGAAAACACACTACAGGATGCACATTCCCCTTTCTAAACGCTGATGATGTCAGCACCCTATAAGTACAGCAGGAGAAGGGAAACCGCCCACTAATGCAAATAGTGCGCTCTGCTAATGCATCCGTCTTGAGTGTCATAGCATAGTTATGTAGGGGTTTGAATCCTGCAAATGCTCAGTGTTTGTGGAGGGGGGTTGGTGTGTGTGCAAGTCTGTATGAAAGAAATGTCCCCTTTGGCAACTAGGAGAACACACTACAGGATGCACATTTCCCTTTCTAAACACTGATGATGTCAGCACCCTATAAGTACAGCAGGAGAAGAAAAACTTCCCAATAATGTGAATAGTGCACTCTGATAATGCGTCCATCTCGAGTGTCATAACATAGTTAGGTAGGAGTTTGAATCCTGCAAATGCCCTGTGTGTGTGGAGGGGGGTGAGTGTGTGTGCAATTCTGTATGAAAGAAATGTCCCTTTTGGCAACTAGGAGAACACACTACAGGATGCACATTTCCCTTTCTAAACACTGATGATGTCAGCACCCTATAAGTACAGCAGGAGAAGAGAAACTTCTCTGTAATGCGAATAGCACGCGCTGCTAATGTATCTGTCTTGAGTATCATAGTATAGTTATGTAGGGGTTTGAATCCTGCAAATGCTCAGTGTGTGTGGAGGGGGGGTTAGTGTGTGTTCAATTCTGTATGAAAGAAATGTCCCTTTTGGCAACTAGAAGAACACACTACAGGATGCACATTCCCCTTTCTAAACACTGATGATGTCAGCACCCTATATGTACAGCAGGAGAAGAGAAACCTCCCAATAATGCGAATAGCGCGCTCTGCTAATGCGTCCATCTTGAGTATCCTAACATAGTTAAGTAGGGGTTTGAATCTTGCAAGTGTGTGTAGGGGGGGGTTGGAAGTAGGGTGTTAGAGAACTGATCATTTTGCCAACCAGTACAACACACCGGCTGCTGCATATTCCAATCTCTACACAGAGATGATGTCAGCACCCTACAAGTACAGCGGAAGAGGGCAAATCTCCCAGTAATGCAAGTAGCATGCTCTGCTACTGCGTCTCTCACTACTGTCATAGCACAGTTAGTTATGGCTTTGAATTCCACACGTGCCACGTGTGTTTTTGTCACACAGAATGCCCATGTGCGTGGGTTGTTGTTCACAATAATGCATGACATCGATTAAACCAGTAATGGCAATGGACACAGATGATGTATGTGTGTGCCAAATACACATATGTACCTGTGACCTTCAATGTCTGACACCTGCCACATGTGAATACATGGTATTTGCACTGGATAACATTATGACTGTGGTCTTCTGTGTGGGTGCTGCATGTGGTATGTGTATATACAGTGTGAGATGTAGATGGTATCATCCTAGCAGCGAGGGATACACATCTGGTCTGGGGCATATAGTCTACATGTTGTTGATGAGCAGGTGCTGCATGTTTTCACCTGTTGTGGGAGTGGTAACAAGTTGTTCCATAGCAATGCAGTGACTACATGCTAGGAACCTTTCAGCTAGGGTGTTGTAACTACAGTAATTCATCAGCATTCAGTAATACGTCAGCATTCCTGGTGAGGGTATGACGCCAACCAAGGTCAGGGTCATACCAGCCTGTGCCACATGCTCAGAGAGCCCTTCCATGTTCCCTATCATGTAGTCCAGGGAGGTACATCACAGGTCAGCCATAGTGGCATGGACAATAACTGAGTCATATGTGTCCATGCCTCTGACTGACCTGTATGCTTGTGTTATGTGGTGGACCATAGTGCCCCACGGGCATATCACTGTGACCTTCACCTTGTCCAGCCTGGTGTGCGTGACCTCACTGCACCGGACAATAAAGGTACATAACACAACTGTAGCAGGTGTGTTGTCTAGCTGTACAGGCTGTGACTGTTTGGCACACAGGATTTGTGTGCTATGTGTTATGTGTGCTGGGTTCTGGCATAATGTATGCCTGTGTTCCAGCTGCAGAGGTATCTGCCACTCAGGCTGGATGCTATTCTTAGGCTCCATGAATGGCCCAGTGTGTTCACGTGTTTGTATTGCTGTCAGTGTAGGTCTACATCAGATTGGTATTGTAGTCACTGTAGTATTTCATGCCACTGACAGGTTATGCCAGTACTGGGTTCAGAGTGCTTAGTCCCCAGTTTGGCTATGTGGTTGCATCTCATACATGTGTTGTACGTCCATGTGTAGGGGAGAGGGTTGACTGTGTACATGTGGCAGCTGTGACATTGCCACATGACCCACATATTCCACAACTGTACCATAGAGGTGATTGACAAGTGACCTTTGCACATGCTACCATAGTATTGTGATTGCCATGGTGATTAACAGCACATAGGGCCAATGGGGAACAAGGTACATAGGTTCATAGGTTCATAGGTTCATACTAGGCTACCTGCCCTAGGGCATTTATAAACCTAGCCAGAATGTGTTTGGCTTTCGCCACCCATTGTAAATTTATCTTGCTATGCCCTTTTTCGAGGTTAGTATACTATGCCTCTGTCTAACAGTGACACAGAAGTGATACCCGGGGTAAACCTACGATGTCCCATCCACTCATTAAGATTCCTCTTGAAGAGAGTCAATGAGGGACTCTGCCTAACCTGGACTGGGATTTTATTGCAGAGTGAAGGGAGCCTCTGGGTTATGAATCTATCCCTCCAGCATGTCCTATTTATTTCAGTGCTGATGTTCAAGTCTCTCAAGCGCGTAGCTCGATGGGATTTGGATATTCTGAGGTGCAGCATGCCCATTAATTCCGGGTTGGACATGGCTTTATGCGTCAGGCACAGATCGCCTCTGAACAGGCAGTATGCCACTGAGTAGAGCTGGAGTTTCTTTAACCGGTCAGCATATGGCATCTGTTTGAGCCCTTTGATCCTCTTGGTGAGGTACTTTTGGGGTCTTTCCAGTTGCTGCAGGTGTCTGGTAAGGTACATCCCAACAGGGGCATTGTACTCAATTATGGGCCTGATGAGGGATGAGTAAAGAGGCACAATGTCCTCCCCTGATCTAGATGTGAATCCCTTCATGATGAGATGGGCTATATAAAATGTTTTTCTAACCACTTTGGCCACGTGGTTGTCAAATGAGAGATTGCTATCAACTTGGGTCCCCAGGTCCCTAATTACTTTTTCTGTACTTAATGGATTACCACCTATGTGGCACTTTGTGGGCACTTTGTTTTTGCCAAAGGGGATGACTATACACTTTTTGGCATTCAGCTTGAGGCCATGGCTCTGGCACAAGTTGTTTGTTTCTATGAGGCCCTTATGGAGGATGCTTGTATTGGCTGGAGAGTCGATTATGGCGGCCAGTTGTCAGTCATCTGCGAATTTGGTCAGCCACAGTCCTTCCATGTTGGCCTGTACCTCCGAGAAATATATACCGAACAAGAGAGGTCCCAGGACTGAGCCTTGTGGGACACCACTTGCAACTGGTTTGGAGTCTGACATGGCTCCAGCAATTCTAACCATGTGGGTTCTGTCCTTGAGCCAGTGTGCAATCCATCTAGTGACACAGGGGTTTATATTTAAGCTGGTGAGCTTCTCTAGAATGCCCGAGTGGGGTATTGTATTGAAGGCTTTTGCGAGGTCCAGGTAGGCTGTGTGGACCACCTTCCCCTCATCAATGGCCTTGGTGACTGTTTCAAAGAAATCAACCAGGTTTAAGAGGCAGGATCTACCCTTAACAAAGCCAAACTGGGTATGATCCAGTGTCTGTAGGTCCCCAATATCTTTATTTATGGGGACCATGATGATCCTTTCCATAGCTTTGCAGACCAAGCTAGTCAGGCTTATGGGGCAATAGTGTCCTGGATCCGTTGAGGCACCACCTTTATGGCGAGGGACCACTGTTGCTGTACGCCACTCTTTGGCCACATATCCTGTAGTAAGGCTGGGATTGAACAGTAGTTTTATGTTTGGGTGTAGCTCTTCTTGGAGTTCATGTAGGACACAGCCCGGGACACTGTCTGGTCCCATTGATGCTGTGTTTTCTGCTTTGGAGAGGGCGGCTCTTACCTGAGCATCTGAGATGTCAGGGGGGCAGCACTGTACTGGGATAAATATTTGCCCTTTTGGTGTGGAGGGGGGGGAGATGTTTGCGCTGAACCTGTCAGCTAGGATGTTGGCAATGTCTGTGGGTTCGGTGTTTCTTTTGAAATTTTGGACTACCTCTGAGCATATCTGGGAATTACCACCCAGGTTCCTAACATAACTAAAGAAAGCCTTGTGATTATCCTTAGTGTCCTGTGCAATTTTCTCTCGAAGCTGGCCTTAGACAATTTTATGAGTGCCCGTAGTTTTTGCTAATACTGATCAGTGATGCCTTCCCTTTTTGGGATTTTGCTGTATCATTTAGTAGCTTCCTCCTTCTATTGTATAGTTTGTTTATGGCTGGGGTCCACCAGACAGGACGTCTGCCTTTGGAGGATTGGGTCTTGGTTTTATTTGGGATCGCATGATCCATGCATTCCTGAAGGTGTCCATAGAATGCGTTTATAGAGGAATCTGCGGTCTGGGCCGTATTTTCCACAGGCCCGGGGGCTTTGAAGGTTTCCACCTCAGTTTTGAGGAGTGTGAATTTGCTTTAGAGAAGTTGTTCACTGTGGTTTTCTGGGCAGGGGGTGGGGTCGGGATGTGAATATCCAGTGAGATTAGTTTATGGTCTGATCTTACCAGTGAGGGATAAACTTCTGGTCTGGAGCATAGAGTCCACATGTTGGTGATGATCAGGTCCAGTATGTTTTCCCCTCTTGTGGGAGTGGTAACAAGTTGTTCCATAGCATTTGAGTTCATAAATTCTAGGAATCTTTGGGCTAGGGTGTTGGAGCTAGAGTCATGCTCCCAGTCTATGTTTGTGTAGTTGAAGTCACCCAATATAATGGTGTTTGGAGAGACCTTCATATTTTCCACTGTTCTCAGGAAGGCCGAGTGCGGTTCTTGGGTTTGAGAGGGGGGGGGTCTGTAGCAGGCTATAACCTGGAAGGCAGTTTTACCCACTGTTAGTTGCACATGGATAGTCTGTGATGCTTGGTGCTTTGCCACCAATCTGGAGGTGTGGGTATCTTTGATGAATATCGATACTCCCCCTCCTTTTGTGGTTCGGTCCAAGTTTTGGGGCTGAAAAGCATGGTATGAGGTATAACCTGGTAGTGCTGGGGTGCTCTCAGTAGCCCTGAACCAGGTATCTGTTTCTGCAGTGATATCGATGTTCTCCATGCTAAGGAGAGTTTTGAGTACCTGCATCTTGAGGTTTAGACTTCTGGCGTTGAGTAGCATTACTCTTAGTTTCTTATCCCTTGTGATACCTATGGAGGTGGGTTTGTCTTTTGAGCCTTGCCTAACAAAGGCACTATGGGGGTAGCAAGAGCCTTTGCCAATATCCGAAAGCCCAGGGGTGACAGGTGAAAGCCGTCCCTAGCGAAGCAGGTGGTTCAACAGAGGGTGAGTATGTGAGGGTGTAGTGCCTGTGATTAGTTAGCAGTGGCATATATGACTGCTCACGTGGACAAATGCCAGGTAAGTCATATGCAATGTGTCACAGGCAACGTACATGTGAACAGGACAGACAGTGACGTTCTGTCAAGTGAGACATGGACATACATATAGTAAGCTATGCAGATATCACTAGGAGTCCACAGAAGCTCTGTAACTCTGCATTGCAGGTGGGATCAGTATTCCAGGGTAACTGCAAGCAAACATGCATGCAAGCAAAGCTACAGTAAGCAGGGCTGCATGTAGTCCATTGTACAACAAACAAGCTGTACCACTTCCAGTAGGTAACACTGCAAATATGCAGGCACTATGCACATGTACATGGAAATACACAGGTCAGATGGCTAGGGTCCAATCTCAGCACACACAAGTGTACAGACCATGTACCGTCAGGGTGTACAATAACTGGATGGAAACCCATGTGCTCATACCTGCAGTAATAAACATGACAAATAACAGACACTGAGCCTTCACTCAGTGGTTCCATACTTAATAGGATGTATGCTACCTGGCCTGCCACCACAGTATCCCTGACATGTATGGGGACTCTCCCTCCTGTGACAGTTAGTTTTGTGTGTTGGGGCTGTCTAGCATAGTATGAGATGTGAGCTTGCAGTGCTAGGGTGCTCCTATGTGTCCTGTACCAGTCATGTAGTACTGCACACATATCAACATCCTCAAACATCCGCATTGCAGAGTCCAGTGTGGGCAACATGCCACTTGCAGTTTACATGCCCATCATTGCGTATTAATACTTTCATTACCTTATCCCCTGTGCTACCTATGTATGTAGCCTTCTGTTGACATCCTTACCACCAGTATGCCAACATGTGCAGATGATACACTATGGTACTTACCATGGGTGTAGACAACAGTACATGACAATCATACCCTTACTGCATCAGGCATGCTGTGATATACTCACAATTATATCAGCACACAGTACTGTTAACAACATGATACTATTACTACACATCTATGTAGTCACCCTGTGCATCAGCAACATGTTAACCTGTACCTGCACTGATGTTACAGATTGCAGGAGATGGCACAGTTTCATCATATGCACAGGGTGTGAACTTGGTATGCCTGTGTCAGCCACCATTACCACCAATTGACATGTATGTGTATGCGTGTTGGTGAGGGACAGCAGTACAATGTGGGGCAATGTTGATGCAGTGTGTGCATGTATGCGGTAGCCCTAGGTGTTGTCAATTCGCATGTGTGTATGGATGCACACAGTTCCACCTCATGGCTGCCATATACTGGTGTTTGTGGACAGCCACAGACTGTACCTGCCAGGTCATACAGATCAGTGTCTCTGGCCAGGGACACGGTACCTGTGCCTTGTACGGGAGCTACGGACCGTATCCGGTACCAACCCAGACTGGGTACTGTCATCAGAAGCAGGTGTTCGTTGACTGGACACAGTTCCCTGTCGGGCCTGGCCAGAGCCACGTGCACGTGGTCACCTGGGGTGGTCTGATGACAGCACAGACCCAGCATTGCTGGGGCTGCTGCTGGCACTATGGGGGCGGCCGCAGCCCTGTTGTCGTCCACGATGACTGCCAGCTGCTGCTGTTGCTGGCATATGCCCATGTCGATGCCTCAACCGTCCACCATCGCCCTGGCTCATGGACATGTAGTTGTGGAACCGGTCTAATATGTCCCCACAACGTCTGTCTATGACATTGGTGAAATTACGGATGGCAGCCGCAATGTCACGCATACTGTCAGTCATGGTTGTGCGACATGCTGTCAGCTCCCTCAGACCCTGTCTGGTGTATCGTTCCATACGTGACTGCCTGCATGACAGCCCAAAACATAGCTGAGGTTGTAAGACCTCTGTGGGCACGTCTGACAGGGGCAGTACACCCACAGATGCTCCCACGAGAACCCCTGGACATCTGTCTGTGTGGTACCATCTCAGGGCCATGCCCATGGCTGCTGTGTGGGGATGCATGTGCCACAGATACCACATTACCCTGGTCAATGCCCACTGTATGCTGTCCATCACCTAGGGACATTGGTGACAAAGGGTGTATTGGCAGGATAACTGTGCGCATTGATGGGGTTGACAGCTGTGTACTGTCAATTGGCTGACCAATGACGGACCCTGGCATACCTTCCTGTGCCATTACACAGATGTCATCATTATCAGTACCCATGGCACCTGATTCAGGTTCCCTGCTGCATGACACCAGAGCAGCACCAGAACCTGTGGGAGGGAAACAGGAAACACAGTTTACAATGTCTACACAATATTACCAGTGATGCACACATCCACACATGCACAGGTCCACACATGCACACATGCACACATGCACACATGTGCACGTGCACACATGCACACATGCACAGGTGCACACGTGCACAGGTGCACATGTGCACACATGCACACATGCACACGTGCACACATGCACACGTGCACAGGTGCACACATGCACACGTGCACACGTACACACGCACACATGCACACAGTTGTACACTACTCAGTATGCGAGATATCAACACACAGACACAGACACACCTGCATGCATACACAGAGCACTACTCAGTGAGCCTAATATTACTATTACTATCAAGACTATTAAAGGTATTGTTAATACACACTCACCAGCATGGATAGGCTGCATTGCTGTTACAACGGAGGGACCTGCAGAAGTGAGGAAACTAATGTCAGTGGGCACAACTGTGCCATTGTTACTGAGTATGATACAGGTCAGTAGTACAACAGTCGCCTTTCACAGGTCAGCTGCTGATATTGAGGATATCACACTTGCACATTAAATACTATGATGACAGCTACAAACCAAGGACACACCTCACACATGCATTAACTACCAGTGTACACAACGGTCAACTGTACATATGGCATATTACCTGCACGCTCATAGTCTTGCTGCTGCGTGGCTCCAGCCTCCATCATAATGCATGTCTGCTGCTGTTGTTGTTGTTGGCGGGCTGGAGCCACTACACTCATGAGTAGTCCCTCCAGTCTGGTGAGTGGGGGATGTGTAGCCACCCCACCACCTGTGGCGACCTGTTGCCTGTGGATATCCGACGCACGCTGACGGACATTTCTGATTAAATCACTGCAGTGATGTCGTACCTGCTCATATGTCCTATTATGCGTGCCTATGTCATTTACCCGACGGACCAGGTCTTGCCACAGTGCAGCCCGCTCCTGCTGATTCTGGCTGGTGCGGGAAAAGAGTATTGCATGATCCCGCACCAGGCTCTGGTGTATCTCCTCATCCTCAGCTGCAGAGTAAGCTGGTTTTCACGGGTGAGCCATGTTCCTGAAAAAGGAAATAACATGATATCAGCAATATATGTCAGCAGAATTTGACACACATACTACACATGCTACTCGACTGTTATTATACGACATATCTCACATATATAGCATCTGTGTCTATTGGTGGATACACATGTAAATGGCCAGGTATCAGTGCTCAGCCAGCAACTGTGCAACAGTACCTGGCACACTCCATACGACATACTACCAAACCCCAGCATTCAGAACACTGATTCAGGTCCAGAGCACCTCCTCACTCTGGGGGTTTGTATCTAGGTACTGTATGGGCTACATCATCAACTACTGTGAGCTGACCACAAACTAATTGCCCTGGATATACATATCCCACCTGCACCACCAGCACAAACGACTATAGTGAATAACATTGCAAATGCAAACTTTACACTTTGTAACAGTGACATGGTATCCTTTCAGCCCACTGGGCCAGTGGAAGACACAACCCACAATGCTGACCCCTTCACAAATGATTTCTACGGAAATATCCGAGAATGCATGGATCATGCAATCCCATATAAGACCAAGACAATCTCCACAAAGGGACAGCATCCTGTCTGGTGGACCCCAGCCATAGACAGATTGTTTTACAAAAGATGGAAGCTACTGCAAGACAGAGCATAATTCCATAAAGGGAAGGCATGTCTGAGCAGCACTAGTAAGGATCTATTTTCTCTCATACAAACATCCATGGGCAACTTTGAGAGGGAAATCAACAGGGACACTACAGATAACCACAAGGCCTTCTTCAGTTATGTTAGCAACCTGGTCAGAAACCCTCCACTATGCTCATAGTTAGTACACAACAACAAATAATTCACTGATCCCACAGATATTGGCAACATTGTGGCAGACAGGTTCAGTGCAGGTTTCCCCACTCCCTCTCCGCCAAAATAAGACATAGTTATCCCAGCTGACTGTAACCTCCCTGTCATCACAGATGTCCAGGTGAGAGCCGCCCTCAGGAAAGCAGAATACACAACATGAATGGGACCTGATGGTATCCCCGGTTGCATGCTACATGAACTCCAAGAGGAGCTAAACACACATATAGAAGTGCTATGTAACACTAGCCTGACTACAGGATATGTACCTGTACACTGGCGCACAGCAGCAGTGGTTCCACTCCATGAAGGTGGCACCTCAAAATACCAATACAGTACAACACAATACAATACATTACAATACAATACTATACAATATGCTACTGCCCCTGGGACTACAGCAGCATACTGTTCTGCTACCCTGACCATTGTGACACATGTGATGTGATGGTACCTGCTGCTGTCAAACAGTTACACAGGGTGACTCATATGGCATATTACCTATCTGACTAACATTCAGCAGGGGTATGTGTGACATGTACTCATGGGGAGTCTTGCTTCTTAACACTGTGTGGTTTATTGCAGGGTATGTCTTATCTGTGGGTAGGAACCTGTACCTCCACCATGTGCTCTCTATTGCAGTGGCACGGACACACAGCAGTCATTTAGGTTGTGGATGGTGTGAGGTGTTACTATGGTTGTTGGACATCTGTCATGGGTGTGACTTAAGTATGTAAATCCAGGAGTGGTAACCTCTATGTGGGTAGTATGTGTGTACTCTGTGGTGTTGTCAGTCACTGTGCATTGGTAATGTGTTTGAGTGCATTGTCACAGTGTTGTACATGTCACTGTGTCCTTCTCCATATCTGTAGCTGCCATGTGAGGTACATACCATGGCAGCCATTATGTGGTGTGGAGGGGTACACTGACCTACATGTCCGTAGCTGACACACCATGTCTGCTGACACATACCATGTGCAGGTATTCCAGGAATAGTATGCCACTGTGAATATCATTGGGGGGACTATTGTACATATTTATGACCCTGTTCACCCCTGACACATGCAGTGGTGGGCAGCCAATCACATATCTGGTGGTTACTGGTGTAGGTGATTTGAAATGGGGTATGGTACTCCAGTTTTGACACAGGTGTTCACTCCATGCCTTTGTCACCAGGCACCTGTTGCAATACATCTGTACACATGTGCCTCACTCAGAATATATATACATCTCTCTCTCTCTCTCTCTCTCTCTCTATATATATATATATATATATATATATATATATATATATATATATATATATATATATATATATATATATATATATATATATGTCTGTATACATATACACATATATATATTGATGTACATATATTGCTATAGATATGGAGGGGGGTGACAGAGAGGGGGTGAGAGTGACAGAGGGGGTGGGACAGGGGGTGTGTGAGATCGTCATATACAGTCATACCTGCAGTTAGTCAGATCTGTCTGTCTATGTATATGTATCTACATATATCTATATCTGTATGTGTGTATTACATATATATGTTTGTACATATTCTATCTATCTACATCTGTCTATGTATTCCTACATCTCTCTCTATGTATGTATACATATATGCATATTATATATATATATATATATATATATATATATATATATATATATATATACACATACATACATATTTTGACATACATACGTATCCATATGATAGATAGGTATATCAACATGTTTGTTTACCATACTGTATACACACACTAACATACTACTAAACATACATAACTGTGAAACCTACTTTGTACATTGCACTACATCCTACATTCAACCTACATTGATATGTGCACATAGATGCTCTCACATACAAATGTATGTACAGCCTTCACTGATAGTTGCTGTATGTCCCCTGCCCTTTGCACATCTTCATATACATATGGATACAGACCAATGACACATATGGAGGGTTCACAGTATGTAGACTTTTATAGTATTACTTTACATTACCTGTGTTTGTCACATTTGCTTGTGTTGCCGTCTGGCTTTGTGTCCTGCTGCTCCACTTGCCAGTTGTCAGCTTTCAGGTGGCTGTTGCTGACCAGTTTTGTTTGTGTATGTTTAATTTTGGTTTTCTCTGTCTCTCTCTCTCTCTCTCTCTCTCTCTCTCTCTGTCTCTCACTACCTCCTCAGGGTGCAATGAAAGTATTGCATGTGTGGACTGGGAGTACAGCATGCTTTTGTAGGTATCTGCATATGTCCATGTGATGGCCTCTGCACCAATTGTTAGCCAGCATTTGCTAATTGCATGCAGCCAGTTGTGTACTGATTGCTGTTCTCACTGTGATTTCAGAACAGTGCTATAAAAAGATATGTGAGATAGGCGTAGCCCTTTCAGATTTTAAGGACAGGGACCATGCTGGTATGCTGTGGACACTGTTCTGTGAGTGTAAAGGTTGGTATCTCTCTCTCATATTTCCGGCTGTGTTGTAGATTAACATTTCTCCACTCATTTCTCCAGTTTCCTGCACTAACTGTGTATGTACACTGACACCTAAGACTACTACTACTGTTAGTGTGTGTGTGTGTGTGTGTGTGTGTGTGTGTGTGTGTGCTTTCCTGTGGGACATGTGGTGTAACTGGTGTATAGCAGTGGCTCTTGTACTTTGTTGCTATGGCTTCAATATTTGCCCTTTAAAGTCACTACTTGTATGCCTGCTAGGTGTCCTGACTGTAGTGTGCTGCTGTGGCTTTCCTATTTTCCATGTACATTCACACCTTGGAATGCTTGCTATATCTGCTAGGGTGTTACAGCATGCAGTGTGGTCTGGCCATGGTGTGGGCCTTGACATCTATTAGGGTATTTGAGTATGCTGCTGAGCAGGCCCCAGAGACTCTCAGGTGCATCTGTTATCTGCCTCATGGAATGGTACATATCAGTGGGGTACACCCATTAAATTGTCTGGGTTTCTGCGGTTGTGACTGTGGGATAGCATGAGCATATGTATTACTACACTATTTCTGCCATGCAAGTGGTGCATACTTTCAGGACTTCATAGTTACCATTGCATGTGTTGTAACATCTTTCTGCCTACTGTTTGTACATTTCACATGGAGTCTGTGGGGCATCCCTGTAACTCAGTCACTGTTGCTATGTCTAGGCTCTTAACTATTCAAATATGGCAGTGTCAGACCTCTCAAGTGTACAAATATTTGCAGGTTGTCCACATTTCTGCCTCATATTTTGGTCAATATCTCATGCACAGCTCTTTCTGGCAAATCACTCTGGGCTCAAGTCAGAATATAGTGACCAGCATTTAAGTTTCAGACTTCATACCCTTCCAAACATCCAACAAAATGCAGAACCTGTTACTCTCTGAACTGTCTAAGTTTGTTGTAACATTATTTGTAATGTGTCCCTGGTTTTGGCCCTTTGCTCCACATATTTTATTACTTGGTCCGGATGTGTTCCTGTAACAGGTTGTGGGGTATGGGCAGTGATTATCCTGCTGTGAGTATGTGTGTGGCTTGCAAGGTGCTACAGTGACATTATTACCTACTAGCTACCAACTAGCATGGCTGTTTCTGTTCACACACTACTATTATAGAAATCCACTAGATTTGACGGTAAATATACATGACATGCTTTGTGTACTACACATCCTATATTCCCTTTACATTCATTCCTACTATTACATGATATATTTATTTTAGCACAATGTTCTTATATAACAGTCATGGCTTAGTTGTAAGTCATGCAGACTACTGTTTCCAAGGTCCTGGGTTCGGGACTGACAGTGAGATTTTATTTGGCTTTTGAGCAGACTACAGGACCTGTCATTCAGAGTGACTAAGGCACTTTTAAGCAGTTGTAACCGGTTTAGCGCTGGTTTGCGCGGAGCTCACGCATGCGCACTGGCGTTCAGCTCCACGCACACCCGCTTACAACCGCTTAAAAGTGCTTACTCGTGCTCACACCCGCGCTATTTTCTTTGAAAGAAATGAAAATGGGGAGACAGGAAAGTGGTGAAAAAGGGGTCACAAAGAGGGTAAGACAGTAGGGAAACAACCTTGGGTTTTGCAGGAGGGATGTAGGTAAGGCCCATAGCTGCTCATTTCTTCATCAGCAACAGCTGTGCATATGTTTGTAATTTGGTGTGAGATTTGAAACCTTCCACCCCTGAGAGAGGTGTAAGGACAACAATAATACTTGTTGTACAGCCAATTGTAATTGACAGTTTCCATGTCCAGCAGACATGTGTGCGAAGTGGGCAGCTATGTATGGGGTGTAATTTTTTTGTGGGTACAGAGTGCCCTTTATTTTTATTTTTTTTTTCAGGTGAGAGTGGTATGTCAGGTAAAGGAAGTCAGTATAGCTGGGGAGGTAGGTTGGGTAGGTCAACAGACAAGACAAACAAGATGCATACAGGGGCGGTGTATGACACGTGTGGGGGGGTTACACAATTGACGGGGATGGATGTTTGGATATCCAGAGCCCATGAGCCCATAGATGGCAACAGTGGAACTGATATCCCCACCCATGGGCAGTTGCCACTGTGCCTTCACTGCCCAGGATGGGGCTGTGCTGGGGGCTGTGTAGGCTGGGCAGCAGGCATGCCCGTTAGTTGTGCCACCTGTGCCTCAAACTGGCGTAGGGGCCCAAGAACAGCTTTCTGTATCTCCCTACGCACCACAGTCTGGACACTATGGAGGGTGAGTGGTGGTTCTCCTCCGGCCACACTTGCAGAGGGGGGACGAGCCCCATCCCCTGCAGCGCTTCCACCCACAGGTGGCACAGGGCCACCGGAGGAGGGTCCGGACTGGGCACTACTGCCAGGTGCACTCGCCAGCTGAGGTGGGAGAGGTGGGTCCGCTGGAACCCGCCTTCCCCTGTCATCCTATGTTTTGCATTATGTCATGACAGTTTGAGTTAGTAACATACAATACCATTCGCAATTAGTTGTAACAGCATGCATTAGTATTCCCATTAACCAAACACCCAGATATTCACACCATTGAACAGTGAGCATAACACATGCATAATTTGAACAGCAATACACAGTCCAACAACATGCAGGGTTGATTGATGGCAACAGGCCATCAGGTTTGGATGTATGGACAGGGCAGATGCATCAACGTACATGCAAATATGTATGACCCAACAGGACAAATGTCCAGGGGTGTTAATTGTGATTGCACATACCAATTTCACGTGGAATGGATTATATGTGGTTATAGGGTAGGATGATGAAAATATAATTAACACCTTCAAATACCAATACATATGCTGTACATTTCTAATAGCTGCAGATATATACACACTACAGTTCTACCTACAGTTTCCTATGTGATAACTACTTCAAGTTGGTGATAGGAATGTTACTGCTACATCAATATACATTTTCATTTTTATTCATACATGTTCATATCTGGCTCTGTTCAGCTACATCATCCTTCTACATTTACTTTATATAGCTATAGACAACTGTGGATGTTTGGTATTTGAGACAATCATATTATCTGCATATTGCAGACTGAGAGCAACATATCCAGATTTTGGGATACACATTCCAGCTGCAGGAACATTTTGAACACATTTCGCAGTTTGGTTCTGCTTGTCACATTCATTTCATTCTGTACTGACTGCAGTATACTTTATTCAGGTGTTATTACTACTTTATTGGTGGATTCATAACTCTTTCTCACACTCTCTCACTTGTTTTATTTTTACAATTCAGGATGGTACTTACTTCTAGGCTTTATTGACATGTTTTACCTGTAGTTATTACAATCCTTTCCAACAGTCTCACGTCTGTCATGCTTCAGTATTTCAACAGGGATATATTTCACACATGTGTTTTGCTCATCTTCTGCAGCTGTACTTTGCAGCCTGCTGCAGGTTGTGTACTATTATATTACAGGTGGGGCATCTTTATTTCAGACTTTATTTCAGACATTTTCATTTTTCAGTTTGGATTACAGACTGCAACACACTTTTGTAATCAAGCAATACTTGCAAACACTTTTACACTGTTACTTGCACATTTTATTACTTAGTGACTACACTGCACTCTTTTGCTAACTGTCATACTTTTATATTTATTTACAGTTACAGGGAGAGGATTACTGACCTGCCTGGTGGCGCAACTGCACCAGCCTATCGCCATAGGCTCTGCGGTTCGCAGAACGGACACCTGCAGCTGTAATATAAATAAAGTAATATTGGAATACACATCTCCATAATATCAGCTAGGTTAATTTCTTACATACATAATTAGATGTAACTTATTCAGTAGTGGGGCATTGGGCATTTGCCGGGCCTCCTGGATCCAAAGGTTCAGTTGGTCCTGCTTGCGTCTCTTCAGGTCCGCATGGTGGTGACGGACCTGCTCACCAGTCCTTGGAATTCCTGTGGCACTAGTAAGATCATGAGCCAACCGGTCCCACGCCTCAGCCCTATATGCTCCCCACAGGACCTGATCCTGCATGAGTTGGGCCTCATGATTGTGGACAAGGAGCCAAACCATATATCTGGACTCCTCAAAGCCCCACCTCTGTGCTCGGAAGCAACTACCCTCACCTACTCCTGACATTCTGGTTGCAAGTTAGTTCTACAATCGGTTATGCTATGTATTCCCGCCTATGGGGCTTAAATATGCCATTTTTCCTGCACTTATCTGTGGTTGGCCATTTTGGAATTGTATCAGCTTTACAAAACCTGCTTTGTCATGCTCCTCTTTCTATTCATTCCTATATATTTGCTATTACTGCATTTCTAAGTACAGCTGTCATGGTTTAGTGGTTCAGTACCTTGACTATGGTGCATGGTATCCTGGGTTTGAACCTGGCCACTGCTTTTTATATTTTATGACTGTCTAGACAGGCTAGGAGGTGTGTCTGTGTAAAGGCAGTTTTGTTACAGCTTGCTCGATGTTGCCCGTCGGTTAGCTTGTTGGCGCAGCGCGCAGCTCCGCGCAAATGGGTTATGCTGGTTTACGCTTCATTTGGCTGTAAGCACGCATATTACACTCAGCTCAGCTAGGGGCACACAGTTTCAGCGTGTTAAATCACTGCTCACCTATGGGCACTCATTTTGCACCTGTTGAACCACTGCTCACCTACGGGCAGATGCACTCAACTTGTTAAACTGTAGCTCAGCTATAGACACATCTGGCATCTTTTATTACTTTGTTATCTCACATTTCTTCAAAATAAATGGCCTATTTCATTACATTTTACATAAAATATAATTTTATATGTGTACATATATGTCAGGGACTTGTTTCGTGCTTATTTCACTAAAAATAAAAACTGATGTTGTGGGGGCTCGAACCATAACTGCCTGCTCTTCAGCCAACGTCTCTACCGCTACGCTATTGCTTTTTGGCTTACTTTGCATAGTTAGTTCTTATATGCTTTTCCACTTACTGCTAACTGTGGCTGAGCTACGGGCACGCCCACGCAAATGAGCGCACTCACGGGCAAACATCTTTACAATTTAAAAAAAATATAACATGTTCATTTATCTAATTTTATGTTCATAGTCTGTGGGGGCATGTGTTGTGTTGTGTTTATTCACATTTCCATGTACTCTGTCATGGGGGTTTACTTTAGGCACTTTTACTCTTCTGGGGGCGTGTCCGCTTACAGGGCTCAGCCTACGGACACGCCCCCTTCTGTCTTCCATGGACCGTGTAATCCTTAGGTGTGATTCAGCATGCCCTCATGCATATGCATGACATGCTGACGTCACACAGTTTAACTTCAGCCTCCGTGTAAGCCTTGTAACTCTTACACGGAGGCTTTGTGAATCCTGCCCATTGTTTAAATTCTTTATCTAAAAGGAGATGATTAAATTTTCCAATTCTATAAATGAATTTACAGAAATCACATTTATAACATGTCCAGGTATCCTTTTTATGACTGTATACAACCAAAGTCCAAAAGTAGGATAGGAATACCAGCAAAATGTCCAAAACTTTTTTTCACACAAAAAAAAAATTATTGCACACCAAGTAAGCGCTTTCATCTGGTAACCAGACGAAAGCGCTTACTTGGTGTGCAATAAATTATTTTCATGTGAAAATTTTTTTAGGGGGAATTGTTTTGGACATTTTGCTGGTATTCCTAGCCTGCTTTTGGACTTTGGTTGTATTTGTTTATTTGGTGCCTTTTTGGTGCCTTTTCTGGTTACTACTTTTTATGACTGTACCTAACATCAATGTAATTCTGCTGCTCCTGATAGTAGAGAATCTGTTTTAATGTTCTGTTATTTCTTAAACTGAAGCAGGGGAACTGTAAAAACTGGTTTCCCAGTTTCTCTAAAGAACATAACATATACCAATGTTTCCTAACCATTGTATATCCAAAGCTCTTGTAGTATAAGTTAACACACATCTAAAGCCTGTATCCTACTCTCCTAGGTGATGTCAACATGAGTTGGCTATCCCTTACCTCCAACTACCCCACCTCTAGCATCAACCTTCATGGCTTCTCACAATGTATCACCACCCTAACCCACTTCAACAAACCAACCAACACAAGCTCTATCATAAATTGGATCCTATTATCAAATCCTGACCCATACCACCATCCTAAGTCTATACTTGATTCCTTTACTGACCACTCTTCTATCCACATTCAAAGATTCACTCCATACCACCCAATGGCATATAAATTCAAAGATTGCCATAGCTTCTCAAATTTCCATCCTGACATATTTACTAGCACACTCTCCTCCATAAACTTGTCCAGCCTATCACAACTACCTCTCGATGATGATGCACTTAAATTCAACAACAGTTTCCTAAGCATGCTTAACTCTCTTGCTCCTCTCAAGAAAATCAGACTTAACTCTCTCTGTTCACCCAGGTTATCCCAATCTACTTCTTGTCTCATGCAGAAAACAGACAATGCCTGGAAACTCTGGATTAAGACAAAATCCCCTTCCATCACCAAGCCTATAAAGAATTTGATAACCTCACTAAAACACAAGTCAGCTATGACAAGAAAAACTTTTACCTAAAGCCCCACACAGCCCATCTTAGTAAAAAAGTAATGTCTTTCAGCTTTTCCCAGTTAGGGGTCACCACAGAGGAACTCCGGTCTGCTAATGATTGGCAGTGGATTTTTATTGGTGCCGAGTTGCTAGCCCAATGCCCAACCTTCATAGAATGCACACCCATTCACACACGCACCTACCTGCATGTCTTTAAACATCACTCGACTGTGGGGAGGACATGCAGACTCCACACAGAAGGCACTCCAGCCGAGAATCGAACGGGAGAACCTCTTGCTGTGAGGTGAAATGCTAACCACTGCACCACCGTGGCCCAAAAATTCTGGAACTCTATCAATCAAATTCTAAACTCAGTCAACCCCACAGCACCTAACCCCTGTCTCAATAGTACTGCCCTTGAAACTGCCACTATATTCAACTCCTACTTCATTAACACTATCTGTAAACTCATGCAGACATCTAACTCTTCTGACTTCATTGATCTCCCAATTCCCTCAAACAACAATAACAACTCCTCTCTGAAACTTGTTTCCACTAATACATAAAAAACTCCTACATAAGCTTAAACCATCGTCTCCATCTGTGGACAACCTACCTCCACTCTCCCTTAATCTAGCTGCTAACTCCATAGCCTACCCCATTTCCATTCTTATAAACATCTCTATATGGGAATCCACTGTACCCACACTCCGGAAACAATTGTTTTACCATATCTATCCATAAGGGAGGCAACTCCATTGAACTCTGTAACTACTGGCCCATAGCAATACCATTCCCCTACTCCAAAATACTCACAAAATGTGTATGTACATAAGCATCTCATGGACCACTTACTCCATGAAAACCTACTCACTACCACCCAACATGGATTTCAACCCAATCACAGCACTACTACTACCCTCATTTCTTCCACTCACTCAATCTCCCTAGCCAGAGACAACAAACTCACTTCATGTCTATTTCTAGATTTCTCCAAAGATTCTGACAGTGTCTCACACCCCATGCTCTTCTTCAAACTCTCCAACCTCAATCTTTTCAATTCAGCCATTTTCTGGTTTTCAAGCTATCTCTCCAACAGACACTAAGCTGTTAAATGGCTCTCCTCACGGTCTCCTTTTCTCCCCATCAAGATGGGAGTTCCTCAACGGTCCATTCTTGGTCCCTTAATGTTTACTATCTTCACTAATCACCTCAACAAGTCTTGTCCATACTCTTCTCTCATATAATACTCTGATGACTCCACAGTCATTTCTGCTTCTGACACCCTCTATGGCCTACACACCCTCACCCAAAACTACTTTAACTCTATCGAAACCTGTCTCTCTAATAACCAACTCATCCTAAATCTCAAAAAGACCAAACTTTTTCTATTCTTCCCAAAATCTTTCACACATCTCAAACTTACCTTCTCCATTACTTCACTTAACAACACTATCATAAATGCAGAAACTCACACCAATCTTCTGGGAGTCACCATTGATGACCATCTCAGATTCGACCTGCACATCCACCATTGGATAAAGGAAACACACCAAAAACTCAGCTTACTTTACAGAAATAAAAAAATTTTCACAAAGACTCTAGACTCTCTCTTGTCTACTTCTATCCAGTCTTTTCTACAGCTCACAAATCTTAAGTTGGGAGGGTGGCCTAATGGCTAAGGTGTTTGCCTTACAAACACAAGGTGCAGGGTTTGAGTCTCACAAGGGATAACTGGTTAGGCTTAAATGGCTCGCAAGGGCAAGTAGTACTAATCTATGAACCTACGAACCTTAACTAACCTACAAGCCTCCCTTCTAACAAAACTTGAACCCACCTACAACAAAGTAGCTAGGTTCGCAGCTAACCACACCTCTAATACACATCACTGTCACTCTCTCAAACATTTAAACTGGCTAGAGTTCCCCAGCCAATTTCTACTGTCTCAACTTCCTATCATTTATTCCATCCTCAACAAGCCCTCTGCCTGTCCATCCATCTGTTCACTCATCTCACTATACTCCTGCAAGAACCCTCAGGAGCTCAGACCACTCTTGGAAATATATAAGCCCAAAAGATCTATAGGCCAAAATCTCTTTAGTTACACCCCTGCCCTAGCTTAGAACAAACTGCCCTTGCCCATCAAAAATATACCCCATGCGCATGAATTCAAAAAAGCTCTAAAATAATACCTACTAAATTCCTGGACTTGTCACTCTAAAAAACTCAGTTTAAACTTTCCTCCCTAAACAATACCACTTACTCCTACTGTCTCAGTCCTCTACAACTGCTTCCCCCATTAGCTATCTCACCTTATTCATAACTTTTACAACTAACCTGCTTCTGACTCTTTTTGCCCACTCTGACTTTGAGATATGTGTCTTACCAACATGTTTACGTTACTTTATCATATGTCTTGCAATCAATTTTGCTATCAGAGACACATCTCTGTTCATGTGTGTATTTACTTCTTTTCATTCACTTATGTAATCTACGAGTGCCACACTCTACAGTCTCTGTATTGTTCTCATTAATGCTATTTTTTTGTAACCTTTTGTTACTCTGCAGTGCGTTTCTCCCCGGGCCTCTACTGAAAAAGGGCTGTAGCTCAATCAGACTATCCTAGTCAACAAATGTCAAATAAATAAATAAATACATTTGTTACACATGATTCATCTTGTAGGTCTTCGGGGTTTAGGCTTTTATGTGAGAGCTTTGCTCAATGACATTTTGTAAATACATCTCTCACATACCATATCAGTTTTGAGAATTAGCTGGTTTAAGGTAAACAGGAGGCCATTTCTATATTGCCTCAATAGCCAGCAATGGAAATATTGTGAAAGTTCATATCCATGGCAATAAGCCCTTTTTACTGATTAGATAGTTGCTGTGAGAATATAGAATAAAGGCAGGAGTATTTGGGTTGCAAGTCTGGGTTGCAGTGCTTGTTGCTGCACAAACTAGTTGCCCTGTGTGCAGCTAGGTATCACTGAAATTTCAGGGGTACTTTTACAGAGATAATGTCAGCTCAAGGTGCCTGTGTCTATACAGGGCTCTGACAAACACTTGAAGGAAACTATTGTACAAGTAGGTGAAGATTTCTTGATGCTTTGAAGTTAGATTAGACAATAGGTCATCAAGCAGTACTTAATGAAAAGAAAGAATTAGCTTTTGTCAAGAATGATGAATAGTGAGGATTCACCTAATTGACTGCTTCCTGGCTACTACTATAGCCTTATAACCCATGCCTGGGTGTGGGTAATGCTGGATTTACCCACATTTGGTGTGGTTTGGTCACAAGGATGAAGCCCGAGTGGCCAAACAAAGCCAACCATGGGTAAATCCAGCATTACCCACACCCAGAAGTGGGTTATTGCTATTATACAATGACATTATTTAAGAAAAAAAAGAATTACTTTTCTTAAATAATGGTATTGTATAATGCCTCCTTGCTGCCCTTCCGCAGCTGTCTGGTATTCTGCGGCAGTTCTGATGCACTGCACATGCGTATGCCTACGCAGTTCATCAGAGCTGTGGGCAAAAGCAACGGAGAAAGCAAGATCTCCATTGCTTTTTACAAACTGTTTCGCTATGTTAAATGGGTTTAACATAGCGAGACAACTTTAAAAAAAGCAATGGAGAATCTCTGTTGCTTTTTTTAAAGCTGTCTCTCTATGTTAAACTCATTTAACATAGCAAGACAGTATGAAGCAATGGAGATCTTGCGTTCTCCATTGCTTAAAAAAAGAGTTATAGTAATGGAAAAAGTCCGGGCGACAGGACCTTTTTTCCATTACTATAACTGATTTACAACATGCACGCTGACCAATCAGCGTGCACGTTTTTGAATATTAATGGAGGGTCGTTGTATAATATTGCTGGTCTCACCACAGCTTCTCCCCCCTGGGATTCAATGTCTATTTGCTTCTTCTTTCACCAGAAGAAAAGAGTAGCACTAATCCCAAGAGGAGAAGCAGGCCACAGGCTTTTTAGGTTTCTGCAGTCTTGTCCTAGATGATTTAGTGGTCTGTAGACTTGTTGTAGCTTTTTCCTGTTGATGTCTTGAATGGCAATAAGACCAGATGTAGCCTTTTCCTGTTGATGCCTTGGGTGGGAGCATGGCAGAATGGTTAAGGTGTTTACCTTGCAGACACAAGGTGCAGGGTTTGATTCTCACATAGGGTACTTGGCTAGGCTTAAAATGGTCCACAAGGGCAAGTAGCCTAGTACTAGTCTATGAACCTAAGACCAGTCAGGAAGGTTGCATATAGACACTCAGTGCTCAGTCAGAGATAGTCAGGAATCAATGACCCTCTGATGCTTCTCCCACCAGGAACAAAACAATAACACAAATTCCAAACTGGGTCATATGAAGCAATTGTTACGCTTATCAATGATCAGCAGTCTCTCCCTATGCTTCTGATCTCAATATGATCAAAACAGTAGCACTAATCCCAAGATGACTACTGAGAATGAGAATGTGGGCTCTCCAGTGATTGATGGTCTTGCACCAGGTGTTGCATAATTTAAAGAAAAGACAGAAAAAATGGATAGATATCCTAAGAACTGAGCAGTTTTTAGCACTCTAAGGGAGAGCCACTAATTGTAAAAGAGCAAGATGGATTGGATAGGGGTGGGCTCTTCATATTCTGTACCTATGAAATACAGTGGGAAGACAAATATATTTAAATAGCTTAAGGAGGAGTGACTTAACAAAATGAAACATTTGTATTTATTGACAATACAAATTATATGTTTAAATTTAAATAACAGGCGGGCAACTAGACAGAGTTTAAGAACACAACAACTCCAATGTGGAACAGTGGGGAAAATCGAATTTCTGTGTAACTCACAAGAGACACAACTTTGGTTTCTTTCCTAGTTTAAATATACAATAGAAAACAGAGTGCAATCAAAATACAATATAATGAAAATACACTATAATAAAACCAATAAAACAACCCAAAATATAAGAAAACAATAAAAAGAAATACAAACTTCCCTCACAGAAGTCTATGGCAGAGTCAAAGTGAGGTTTTCCAGTAAACCCTGAAGTGCATGAAAACTCCACCTTAGAATTTTTTTTCGCTGTCTTTGTTTTATCACCTCAAAAATCACTCTAAGCTTTATATAAGTCATGCTTGACATAAAGAGGTTAGTACTGGTGTATTCCCATCCCTTTGACATAAATTGAGATTAGTGTCTGCCACTGTCATTTTATGCACTTTCTGTAACAGGAGTGCTTCTTTTTATGAAATGACCATCATTTGTGTATGTTTCAGGGTCTATTTTACATTATAAAATAGAGTGATATAACTACAGCAAAATAAGTAGCTAAATTGCAGGTCTTTGTTCAAAGTATACCTTTATAGTCCTAGATGAACTGACAGATCCACACCCCCAATTGTGAGGTGTCAAAACTGTTACTGCACTAAGAGATATTTATAGTTTAATGTGTAAAGTGACAGCTTCTACTGGAATGAAAGGGACTTGAAAGTAATTCTGCTCCCCAGTGTGTGCTATGGGAATGTTTTTTTTCCTAAATGTTGCAGAAAATGCTTTATTATTTTAATTTGTTTTCTAACTAATTTCATGTTATTTTCCCCCCTTACTGAAAGTCTTCAACAAAATATGACCATTTTTTTTATTCCTTAACTTTGGATAACTATTTTTCTGAGGTAGAGATGTCTTGTATTACAAGTTTTCTTTTCCTGCTTTTCTTCTCATTAAATTACAGCAAAATCACGTTTTACAAACCTGTGAAATGTAAATAAAATAAAAATAAAAAACATGTTTTTTTGTTTTACATTTTTGTAGGGGGGGGGGGCTCCACACCCCCCTGCTAATTAAATATACCAACTCCAAGATCACACTACAGTGAGGAAAATGATAAATATACCATTCCATGCTGTGTGGTGATGTCCATTTAAATGGTTTGAAGTTTCAAAACTTCGATCTTATGGTCTCGACCATAAGAAATTTGAACTTTAGAAGTAGAACCATGCACACACACACACACACACACACACACACACACACACACACACACACACACACACACACACATATATATATATATATATATATATATATATATATATGCGTCCATGTCAGATGGATGAAAGTGCACTTCAATGAAGACCACATTGCTGAGACGACTCTGCCGACAGGACGAATCCCTGACAACGGTAAGTAGTGCGGACTGGGAGTCCCATTCCCTCACTGTAGTGCAATCTTGGAGTTGGTACATTTAAGTAGGGTGGGGGGGCATAGCCCCCCTGCTATACATGTTGTGATGTGTTTTTTGAGTGTATTACTCTACACCGCACCTGTAACCAACACCTTCTGAATGTAGATCATCCAAAGAAGAACACAGGCAAACTGCAATATAACTGCTCTATAACCCACACTTGGAACAAACTTCCTCTGAATATCCGCTCCATCATACACCCTGCACACTTTAAAAAGGAACTCAAACATTATCTTCTCAACACTAAATCATGTCTCTGCTTAGAACCTACCTGATATGTCCACTTTATACAATTGGTGCTCCTTCCCTCTGAACTCCTGAAAGCACCTATACCTTCCTACAAAGCCTATGCAATGAAATCTGATTGACTTGTATTTCTTTTATTTGGTCACTTGTATAGAACTTGTTTTGTACATAAAAAAAAAACACATTATTGGTTCATATACTCATTTCTTTGAGAAAATCCTCTTGCTGTAATTTTAATATGTTTGAGTCATATTTGTATTAATATGTTATGGAGTTATAATTGGTTATGGTACTTTCTATGTTTTGTTACCTATGTTATCATAATTGTTTTTGTAATTGAAGCTTCTTTCCTCGGGTCTCCGCTGAAAATGGGGTCCTGCCTAGCTGGACCAACCCAGTTAACAAATGTCAAATAATATTATGGAAATGGGAATGTATTCCATTCCGTAATACATTGACTTACCATTGTCGGAGATTCGTCCTGTCGGCAGAGTTGTCTCGGCGATGTGGTCTTCGTTGAAGTGTGCTTTTGTCCATCTGACATGGACCCATATATATATATATATATATATATATATATATATATATATATATATATATATATATATATATATATATATATATATATATGTGTATATAAAAATGTCTATGTATATATACATATATATATATATATATATATATATATATATATATATATAACACACACACACACACACACACGCACACATATATATGCATATAGTATATATATATATATATATATATATATATATATATATAGAGAGAGAGAGAGAGAGAGGGAGAGAGAGCATACTGTACATAAAGTACTCCATATTTCCTTTTTCTAATGTTTAATGAAAAAGTACATAGCACATGTATGTTAAAGTAAATTCAGTATGTATCATAGTTACTGTCAATGGCCATGTTTCCTTTGTATACTAGAAAATGTTCATGCACTCCACCCATGTAATGACTGGCTCAAAGTCAGTTGTAGACATCTCTTTCCATGGATCTGTGCACCAGGTATGCATCCCCCACAGGAAGGATGTCACAAGAAAGTACAAAACACCTTTTTATAAACAGTGTCAGTGCACCTATTTAATATGGGTGCCACCCCTCTCTCTCTCTCTTTCTGCAGAGCAGTACTGATGTGGGTAGTTTTGTCCTGGGGTGGCAGAGGCATGAAAATGGTAAACATCTTGATACTTACAAAGAAACATATTTTCTGACTTTTTTCTAAATGTCACAGAAATCTTTGATACTACATTTAAGTCATCCTAAAATGTAAAGTAGTATAAATAACAAATATTTAAAGCTTAGCAACATTTCAATATTGTGATTCTACTTATGTAAGTTTGTCAGAAGGGGTGACAACTGCCTTTGAACCGCACAACTTATCTAATTGATTTTTTGCTATGAAAGGCATGACTACATTGGAAGTAGCTGTGGATCACTGTAGGTTATCCTCCTCCTCTCTGCAGTAAAGACAATAGAGGACAATGTCACAACTTTAGGACTTGCTTCTAGCAGCTGCTGAGCTCCTAATGTCAACAGGACTAATTGCTCATATAAGATTGTCAGCAGTACCTGATGGGGTAAACTACAGATTGTTCTGTGTCTGTGATATGTCATGCAGATAGAGACAAATTCCTCTGCAAAGTATGAGAGGAGTTAAGCTCAAAAATAGTGGGTGGGCTTTCCTTTCCTTTGACCTAAAAGCAAGGAAATTAAAGTTTTATAAAGTAGAAGCAGGTTTCTGATACCTACAACACTGGAACCATATTATATGGAGAAATAGAACCTAAGCTATGAGGTAAAAACTGTAAGAAAAGCTGATGTTTTCCTTTAATAATGAAACAGTTATGTACATATTCAATTTTTCTTTGCAGAACTACAGATAAAGTAGTCTCAGAGAATTATAATACTTTTGTTCAGTTCACACATCTATCAATGAACAGTAACCTATAGCTGCAATTTGCTTTTGCTATGACATATACATAATGTTATAAAATCTATGGGTGTTTGCAGTATGCAACTCTTCTGCACAAGCCATTTTGGGAAACCTCATAACATTCTTTACAACTGCAAAAGACTGCCCCTGGATTCAATAAACTCCGTGCAGGAATAGTGCTATTCCTGCATGGAGTAAACCATGTCCATTTACCCTTAGTTTTAACAGCAGTGCACCTTGCATATTCATGAAGGTGCACTGCTGCTAAGGCTAAACGTACACAAACACTACTGAGTGCAGGGGGTGTGTTTAGGTAGTTCACTCGCATCTAACACATCCCCTGCACTCAGAAAGTGTCTATAGGCACTGAAATGAAATAAAATTAGTAAAACAGTGTCCGTGGACACTGAAATAAATAGGGGAGCAAGAAAGCAATGCAGGGGGTGTGTGACAGGTTCTGTCACATACTCCTAGCATTGTAAAAATGCCATAAGACCATACACCTCAACTGTACAGATTTCTACAGAATGTCCAGATGCATGCTTCACATACCTCTCAACCTCCTAGATCAAGAAAGCTGTACAAAGCCATAAATAATGGGGGGAAAAAGGCACAAAAATAGGGGCACATTTTAAATATTGCACTTACAAACCCAGAAAGTTGATAGAATAAAAGTTTTGCATTAGCACAGACTTCCTGAAGGGTATGAAGACTGAAACTCAAATGTCTCCCATTGTAAAAATGCCGTACGGCCATACCCCTCAACTATACATGTTTCCGCAGAATGCCCAGATGCCTGCCTCACATACCTCTCAACCTCCTAGAGCAAGAAAGCTGTACAAAGCCATAAATAATGGGGTGACAAAGGCACAAAAATAGGGACACATTTTAAATATTGCACTTACAAACCCAGAAAGTTGATAGAATAAAAGGTTTGCATTAGCACAGATTTCCTGAAGGGTATGAAGTCTGAAACCCAAATGTCTGTCTGACTTAAACCCCATGTGATCTGCCAGTGATTTGCTAGAAAACCACAGTCACACTTCCTAACTTTGTAAGAGCAACAATTAAAATATGTCCCTATGTGTCCCCTTATAATTCCCCTTACTGTGACTGACAAGGAGTACGAATACATGTAAAAAAAGTGGGTTGATTAAATTTTGTGTTTTTTTCCCATTCTCAGGTATTTTTAAGCATAGTTGAGGGGGGTGCACATCATGGCCCTCTGCTCAGCATTGCCTAAAAATTCCATAGGAGATAAATACAAATATACAGCTAAAATCCTAATGCCAAGATAGTGCAGTAGTTATAGTCCTGGCTTTGCATGCAGGCATTCACAGTTTAAGTATCAAGAAAGACACTTTATTTTTACATGGGAAAGCAGTATTAAAAGTATTACTTTTATTTTAAATTATGTAGTAATTGACATTTGTCAAGCAAGGTAGTGTAGATGGCCTACAATGGAAGTGTAAGTGCATATAACATGGGAAATCATCCATGTATACAGTGTCCCATACAGTATAGGCACATCCCATAGTAATATAATGAAAGCACACAGAGGAACATCATGTAAATTAAATCATATACACTTACTAATATGTCAGTAATGATTAATTAAAAGTCATTATTCTGATATTCCCTAAAAAAATAAAGTGGGGAATGGTTAGCAGTGCTCACCTATGCCTAGCTGGTTTAAGCATTGCTTAAACGTAAATGCTAAGCAGCAGTCAGCTTAGCTAAGTGGATTTGTGCACTGTTAAGCCATGCTAAGCAATTACCCCTTTAAGCACTGTTCAACCCAGCTTAGCATATTTGAGCTCTGCTTAGCTGAGATTAGCATTTTCAAAATGGCGGTCATGGCTGGGCACCTTGTAGCAAACCATGACGATAGACTGCTGCAAGCCCAGTACCAGGGCTCACAGTATAAAGCAGAGGCCTGTGACCATCTGGCACGTGATCTCATCAGTGCCACTGGCATCCCCTGAACTGGTGAGCGGGTATGACATCACTATGCTGACCTAAAGTGAAGGAAAGTGGAGACCCAAGGGACCCAAAACACTTGGGACAACCATGCTCCAGCAGTTTGTAAGTATCCCGGATATACGTGTACCAAATTCTAGCCTGATTCTGTGATAGACAGGCATGTGTAATGTTTGTTTGTTTTCTCCCCCTACAGCTGCAGCAAAGAGGGCTAGCAATGCTGAGGCCCATGCTGACAGACAGACAAGGCTGTGCCGACAGGCTGGTGAGTACAGATCTACCTTGCATTATATAGTGAAATAAATAAGAAGGATTAAATTGTTTACTGTGTTCTGTGTCTAATGACTAAAGAAAAGTTTGCCAGACTAATAGTCATCTACAGCATATGCAGTAGTAGAGCACTGTGTCATCATCATCTTCTTCCAGCTGTTCCTGTTAGGCATCGCCACAACAGATCACCTGTTTCCATTTCTTCCTGTCCCCTGCATTTTGCTCTGTCACACAAGCCACCTGCATGTCCTCTCTCACCACATCCATAAACCTTATCTTAGGCCTTCCTCTTTTCCTGTTACCTGGTAGCTTCATCCTTAGCATCTTTTTCCCAATATACTCAGCATCCCTCCTCAGCACATGTCCAAACCAATGTAATCTTGCCTCTCTGGCTTTGTCTCCAAACCTTCCAACCTGGGCTGACCCTCTAATATACTTATTCCTAATCCTGTCCACCCTCGTCACACCCAGTGCAAATCTTAACATCTTTAATTCTGCCACATCCAGCTCAAACTCCTGCCTTTTTGTCAATGCCACTGTCTCCAACCCATATAACATAGCTGGTCTCACTACCCTCTTGTAGACCTTCCCTTTCACTCTTACAGTTACCCGTCTGTCACAAATCACTCCTGACACTCTTCTCTACTCACTCCATCCTGCCTGTACTCTCTTCTTCATCTCTCTTCCACACTCACCGTTACTCTGAACTATTGACTCCAAGTATTTAAACTCATCCACCTTCGCCACCTCTACTCCTTGCATCCTCACCATTCCTCTATCCTCCCTCTCATTCACACACATACATTCTGTCTTAGTCCTGCTGACCTTCATTCCTCTTCTCTCTAGAGCATATCTCCATCTCTCAAGGGTCTCCTCCACCTGTTCCCTACTCTCACTACAGATCACAATGTCATCTGCAAACATCATAGTCCACGGGGACTCCTGTCTGATCTCGTCTGTCAACCTGTCCATCACCATTGCAAATAAGAAAGGGCTCAGAGCTGATCCTTGATGTAACCCCACCTCCACCTTAAATGCATCCGGCACTCCCACCACAGACTTCACCACTGTCACACTACCCTCGTACATATCCTGTACCACTCTTACATACTTTTCTGACACTCCTGACTTCCTCATAAAATACCACAACTCCTCTCTAGGCACCCTGTCATATGCTTTCTCTAAGTCTACAAAAACATAATGCAACTCCTTCCGACATTCTCTGTACTTCTCCATCAACACTCACAGAGCAAAGATCGCATCTGTAGTGCTCTTTCCTGGCATGAAACCATACTGCTGATCACTAATCATCATGTCCCTTCTTAACCTTGCTTCCACTACTCTTTCCCATAACTTCATGCTGTGACTGATCAATTTAATCCCTCTGTAGTTACTACAGCTCTGCACATCACCCTTATTCTGAAAAATTGGTACCAGAACACTTTTTCTCCATTCCTCAGCCATCCTCTCACTTTCCTAGATTTCATTAAACAATCTGGTTAAAAACTCCAATGCCATTTCACCTAAACACCTCCATGCGTCCACAGGTATGTCATCTGGGCCAACAGCCTTACCATTATTCAATCTCTTCATAGCTATCCTTACCTCCTCCTTGCTAATCCATTGTACTTTATGATTCACTATCCTTACATCATCCAGCCTTCTCTCCCTCTCATTCTATTCATTCATCAACCCCCCCAAAGTACTCTTTCCATCTCCTCAACACACTCTCCTCGCTTGTGAGTATGTTTCCCTCATTATCCTTTATCACCTTTACCTGCTGCCCATCTTTCCTAGCTTGGTCCCTCTGTCTAGCCAATTGGTATAGGTCCTTTTCTCCCTCCTTAGTGTCCAACCTTTCATACAACTCTTCATATGCCTTATCCTTAGCCTTCACCACCTCTCTCTTTGCCATGCACCTCATCTCCTTATACTCCTGTCTACTTTCTTCATCTCTCTGACAATCCCACTTCTTCTTTGCCAACCTCTTTCTCTGTATACTCTCCTGTACTTCCTCATTCCACCACCATGTCTCCTTGTCGTCCTTCCTCTGTCCAGATGTGATACCAAGCACCTTTCTAGCCATCTCCCTTACTAGTTCTGCCGCAATTACCCAGCTATTTGGTAACTCTTCACTGCCACCCAGTGCCTGCCTTACCTCATCCCTGAAATCCACCTCACAATTATCCTTTTTCAATTTCCACCACTTGATCCTTGGTGCTGCCCTCACACTCCTCCTCCTCTTCTTGATAACCAACGTCATCCTACAAACCACTATCCTATGCTGCCTAACTACACTTTCTCCGGTCACCACTTTACAGTCTCCAATCTCCTTCAAACTGGCCCTCCTACATAAGATATAATCCACCTGTGTGCATCTTCCTCCACTCTTGTATGTCACCCTATGCTCCTCCCTCTTGTTAAAATACGTATTCACCACAGCCATGTCCATCCTTTTCGCAAAATCCACTACCATCTGACCTTCTGCATTCCTTTAACACCATACCTACCCATCACTTCCTCATCCCCTCTGTTCCCTTCATCAACATGCCCATTGAAATCTGCTCCAATCCCCACTCTCTCACCCTTGGGTACAGTCATCACCACTTCATCCAATTCACTCCAAAATTTTTCTTTCTCATCCATTGCACACCCAACATGTGGAGCATATGCACTAACATCATTCATCATTACACCATCAATTTCCAGCTTCATAAACATCACTCTATCTGACACTCTTTTCACCTCCAAAACACTCTCAGCATGCTGTTCCTTCAGAATAACTCCTATGCCATTTCTCCTCCTATCCACACCGTGATAAAACAATTTGAACCCAAATCCGATACACCTAGCCTTACTCCCCTTCCATCTGGTCTCTTGCACACACAATATACCAACCTTCCTTCTGTCCATCATATCAGCTAGCTCTCTCCCTATACTAGTCATACTGCCAACATTCAAAGATCCGACCCTCACTACCACAGTCCTAGCCTTTCTCCTCTCTTCCTGCCTTCAGCCATGTCTTCCACCTCTTCTCCTCCTTCGGCCAACAGTAGCCCAATTTCCACCAGCACCCTGTAGGCTAACAGTACTGGTGGTGGTCATTGTTAACCTGGGCCTCGACCGATCTGGTATAAAAAATTTTCTTGGTATCTGCATGAAATGTTTTGGTGAAGTTTTACGCCGGATGCCCTTCCTGACGCAACCCTCCCCATTTATCCGGGCTTGGGACTGGCACAAAGAAATGCACTGGCTTGTGCATCCCCAGTGGCTGGGTTAGAGCACTGTGTCATAAGTAAAATAAAAACCTAAACTATCAGTTGTTGTCTTTATTCTGGTATGTGTACAGGTTCTGCATGGAAGATATGGAAGATATGGCTTTGACAGAATGAATTAACAGAGATTGTTCTGAGAATCAGCTAGTATGCAAAACAGTAGATTGTGGAGCTGTAAATCAAAATATATATGAAATATGACATATGTTATGCGCTAAGATCCAAACCCTGAATACTAATGTCAAATGTATTATAGTGTGTCACCGTGCTGCAGTGCCTTGTGTTAACCTTTGCTTTCCAGATCATATAATTTCAAAGGATTACTACACAGTACAGTAACTATCTGTCATGCATGAATCTGAGGATTACAAGGTCAGACTGTCTAACCCACAGAGTATTAGGCAGAAAACAGTCAAACAAAAGACAGCAGTTCCACAGTAGCTCAGTGTGATCAGAAACAGCATTGTATTACATTTTAGCACACCCAGACACGGTTTGAATCCAAGGAGTGGTACTGAGATATGTACATTTATAAACTTAAAAATCTTGAATATTTGAAGAAACAGTCAGATAGGGGTGACAGATATTTTATCCACAGGTCTTACAGGTAATGAAATTATTGTAATAGCTGACTGAAGGGTATAACAATACACCATGTACTACTGTCTCATTGTCCAGCCCCATGCCTGCAAATCACAGCAGGATAGGTACATACACCATGCCCTCTTCCCAATAAATGTCTCTCAAGTGTCATGTTGTCACAGCTAGTGGTCACTGCTGCCAATCACCTTGGAAACAGATAGGAATCCAGGTGAACTATGCTAGTAGCAGACTCACACAAGATCATTGCAGGATACCCCTTCTTAGTCAAGTATGTAACCCTAACATGTCCAAGCCTCCTCCAATTAAGTAGCCACAGTGACCTCAGTCTTCCCCATACCATTACAGGTTGACAGTCTAACAGGTATATATGTGCCACAGAAGCTAAGTGCCATAGGTAGATGTAACGTGAGGGCAGACCTATAGAGTATTGAGCAGTACTGTTGTGAAAAATAGAAGCTGATACAGTTGTTAATGGGCTTTTTATTCTCTCCCCTCCACCAGTTATCTGCATCAATAATTATTATTCATATACTAAGGGTATGTTGTTTTCAAAATCTATTTTTGGGACATATGTTCTATTATTTTTCATATATTCCATTTGGTTGCATATTAACATACCTTGTTCAAATAACATTATTGGTGGCCTGTTGCCTTCAATGTAACTTGCATGCTATTAAAATGCTTACTGTTGTTCCAGTTATGCATGTGCTCTGTTTGCTATGCAACTGTTTCAAATCTGTTGGTTTGGGTTAATGGGAACACCCATGCATGCTGTTATAACTAATTTTGCAATTTGTTGTTCATGACTAACCAATATATCTTGGAAAACCACAAAGCCATAGCACGTTTAGAAAGGCAGATCCTGGTGGATCTGCCTATCCCACCCCATCTGTCCGTGGCACCTGGCCCCAGCACTTCTGTGACCCAACCCGGAACATCCTCCTCCACTGGTCCTGTACCATCTTTGGGTGAAACCACCTCAGGGAATGGGTTTCGCCCCCCCGGGTGCAGGCGCAGAGAGGACCCCATCACCCACAGAATGTTCCAGGGTATGGTGCACAGTGTCATCCGCTCTGAGTTGGGTGGGTGGCTGCACCAGATGGAGGGCCACCTGGTGCATCTGTTGGGGCAGGTTGCCCATCTTTTACAGTCCCCAGCACAGCCACCTTTGGGGCCGTGAAGGTGCAGTGGTGACCACCCATGAGTGTGAACCTCAGTCCCACTGTATCCATTTGGGGGCACATGGGTCTCTGACTCCTAACCATCGTCCCCATCCAAGGTGTTTATCCCCCTCATGTGACATATACCACCCCTGTCTGCTGTCTTGTGTGTCTTTTTTGTTTGCAAATGCTACCTATCCTTCCAAACCTACCTCCCAAACATACCTATAGCCCTTCCCCAACTTCCCACTCTCACCTAGAAAAAAAGGGCATCTATCCCACAAAAAATCATTGCCCCATGCATAGCTTTACATTTTGCCCCCAGGTACAGTGAAATTAATCAATCTACCCACAAATGATTCTACAAATGTCTGTTGCCAACACCCCTCCCTGTGGGGTGTGAGGCTGTCAATTCCAAATTCGACACATTATTCACAGCTGTTACTGCAGAAGAAATGTAGCGCTATGGTCCTTTCCTACACCCATGCTGCACATCCTTAGCTGATTTTCCTAATGTTTTACCCCCTGCTTGCCCCCATTTCACCACTTTCCTATCACCCTTTTTTCTTTTCTTTAATTAAAATTAGCATGGGTGTAAGCCAGAGTAAGTGGTGCTAAGTGAAGCTAAGAGGGCTTAACCGTCTCTCAGCATCGCTTAGCTTCATGCAAAACCACACAAACCCACTTACAACTGCTTAAAAGTGCTTTAATCAATCTTTTTCCATCAGCCCTTGTTCTGCCCAAAAATAAAATAACCCTGCCAAGTCTTGAAACCAGGACACTGTCACTGCAATCACAGCAAGGTACCAATACACTGTCTGAGCTGTGGGAATTTATAATGCTTTTACAAACATATCATGCATCCAGGTCATTTAACATTAATGAAAAAAAGTTATCATTTCCAAGTCTTGAACCCAGGATCCCATGCACTCCAATCATAGCAATGTACATCTACACCATCTGAACTATAGGAATTTGTAATGTTTATACAAACAAATCATGCACTACAGTAATTTAACATAAGGGAATAATATATATTTGTAGTACTATTATATGCATGTATATTTAAATACAAATATATATCTATATCTATACATATGTGTATGTGTGTCTGTGTGTGTGTGCGTGTGTTTGTGTGTGTGTGTGTGTGTGTCTATATATATATATATATATATATATATATATATATATATATATATATATATATATATAGATATAGATATTTATATATATATATATATATATATATATATATATATATACATATATGTGTGTGTGTATATATATTTGCACATATATATATATATATATATATATATATACATATATATATATATATATATATATATATAGAGAGAGAGAGAGAGAGATAACCAACCTCTTACTGCAAGATATCTGCAAAAAGCCTGACACAGTGGGGGGATAAAGTGCAAACAATAGTGACATCTTTGAAATATGTCTGTTATACACGTAGAAGTCTACTAGAGTAGCATGGTTTGATTTAACATATAATTTCTGATAGATTTCGTGCCAGTGATTTGTCAGAAACCCACAACTGTTATGGGGAACAGACCAAATATATGAGCCACACATCTGGACAGTGTCTAGACATCTGGATAGTGGAGGGGTATGACTGCAGTTATGTAACAGAAGAGAAAAAACAGTGAGAGCTGCCAACCATTTCACCCAGCACCTTTTGAACCACAGTAAGACCAAAATGACACTACCCCAAATCATTTCTGGGGAATTACCCATGTATTTCCAAATATATCATGTACTACAGGGATGGAACTGTAGGGAAAAGCAGATATTGGTGTGGAAATGTCCACTCACAACCATTTGCACCAAAGTCACAGCAACATACCAGTACCTCAAATGAACTCTAGAGTAGAATGACTGTTTGAACAAACATATCCTGATTGCCAGTCACACATTACACCACCATATACTGGCTCAACTCACAGTGTACTGGAAATCCTGAGGTGTTTCAGAACATTTCTCAGTCTGCCCCTACAAACATATACACCCGAAAGACCACCAGCAACTGTAGCACCATGCAGTCAGATAGAAAAGGATCTATGACACTCACATCTGCTACACTCCCTACTCAGCCCAACAAACATTTACACACAACACTGCTACACAATCTTGGCAGTCTGTTAACAATGGCCAGACACACAGGACTGTCAACTGTACAGATTTACACAGAATGTCCAGGATCTGGGACCATTTTATGGCCACTGCCGCATACCACTTCCAGGAGTCTACTAAGTCACTGGGATGATATTAGGAGTGGAGTCACTACATAATGATATACCATACATCTGAACCTCTTACTGCAAGACATCTGGACAAAGCATGACATACTTGGGGGACAGGGGGCCAAAAAAAGAGACACATCTCACATAATGATGTTACAAACCGAAACAGTTGTTGGTGTTACAGGGTCTGTTGTAACATAACATCCCTGAAGGATATGATGTCCTAAACACTAATGGATGTCAGCATTTACTGACTACAATCCTCACATTATCCTACTGATTTCTCAAAAACAGATATTGTCTGAGGAACAGACCAAACATAGCAGGCAAACCTCTGGGCAGTCTGTGGACATCTGGACAGTTGAGAGGTATGTCAGAGACATATCACTATCAGATGTCAAGTCACGGAGAAAATGCATGTCCAGACAAATCCTGTTAATCTAGCAATCCTCTATGTGTATAACAGCAATACTTGCTTACAATCTGTACCCAATTCTGGACCTTTGTCTCCCATGTTGTTGGGCTGTCTCCACATGTCTTGCCCTGAGAGATATTTCTACCTACCATCTGTGAAGCTGTAGCCCCCACACCTCCATAATGTCGCCCACACAGGCAAGGGACAAGTCCCACATGAAGGACTTAGTTATACCACTGTGTTGCTATGGCATTGGCTAATGGAAAGACAACACAGCTGCTGTGGATGCAAGTAGCAAGTGGGAGACACCAACTGGTGCACAGGCCATCACCTGCTCATGAGCATTACCTATGAAAGGAAAGCTGCTGCCTGTGCAACACAGGTCTGAACCCATCTACACAAAGACAGACTGTGACTACACAAACCCAACCATTTGCATTATTCTGAGAATACTCTTCAGCACTGTAACAGGTATGTCAATCACATAAGCTTGTAATGGAATGCAGCAGAGGGGATGCAATAATGTCAAATAGGAAGTTAAGCACTAGGTTGCAACAAGACCTGCTGGACTCACATGCTGCTGTCCAGCACCTATGGCCATTATTGCTTCCCTGTCTGCATTAACATGGATCACATCTCTGGCTGCTGAGTCACCCCAGCAAACATCAGCTCATGTATGACTACTAATTGAGTGGCTGTTGTCCAATACTGAGTGTGACACTGCTAGGGCAGCTACCAGGTATGTTGTAAATATTCATATGTCACCTGTGAATGCTACTATGCTACATATGCTTGTCTTACAAATGTAAATGACTTATATAGGGTATGTGCATAGTACACAACAGGTTCAGAAGTGTATGTTGAACTGTATGTTATATACTGAGCCCATACCTGATAAGTGCCCAGAGTTTTGTAGACTGACCACATATCTGCCTCATAGTTGTAGTCAATGCTTCATACAGTTGTGTATTGTCTGTCCCATCACTGGCAACCCATTAAAGACTGAAGTCATAACATAATAGCATACATTTGATTGTCAGATGTCATATCCTGTGGAGTAGACCTGTGAATGCAACACCGTCTTTGCTGGCAACTAAGTCTGTTTCAACTAGAATCATAAAGTGACACTGTTTTCCAGCCTTTGCCCACCAGTGATGTGTGCCTTTTTGCAGACGTCTTGCTCTTTAACAGGAGCTAGGTGTCTTACCATGAAACCCATGTCAATGCAAGCGTACCTTGTCCTGTAGGATGCCGACATTTTTGCAGTCACTGACACCTACTTTGCAGTTATGGAGAGCACACTAACCTTGCCAGGTTATTCATCCCATCATACATTTAGATCCCAAATGGAAGGCTGCAAAGCCACAGGAGGTGGAGTGTTGAACATTATCATACACATATACATCTCCAGGATGGCCAAACAGTATGGCACATGGGAGGCATCCCGAGTGTAGTTAACAGCTGACAAAACACCTACTCAAGTCATAGCTAGCTACAGTCCTCCAACTATGACTATGGACACCCACCACACCTGTTGGGACTTGCTGGAGTCTGTCAGGATTCAATAATCTACCCTGCTCCTGGGTGACTTCAACTACCCAACCATAGTGTGCATGACCAGAACTCCCAACTGTCCTGAGTTACTCGGTTTTTACAGAGTTTTGGGGTCCCAATGAAGGGGTGCCACGATTCCCCAGTGACACCCCCTCATTTCCAATTTTTAAATCTATTTATTTAGATTTCACACTTCCGGAGCTGATGTCATCATGTGCGCAATGACGTCAGCTCCATTAACCTGTCGAAATTAAGCTCAGATGTGCACGCGCATCCGTTTGAATACTCGAGTAGCCGTTTTGCCGGGCAGAGTCTACTTTTCAGCTATGCCATTTTGAATATTGGAGTTGCCATTTCAATTCTGCTGTTTCCACTTTCCAAGCAGATTTGCTTTTGTTTGAATACTTGGGGACTGCTGCAATCCATAACTGCACTGTGATTAGGAGTTCTACTGACAGGTACCCTTTTGCTTAAGGTTTCACCATGTGTGTGTGTGTGTGTGTGTGTGTGTGTGTGTGTGTGTGTGTGTGTGTGTGTGTGTGTGTGTGTGTGTGTGTGTGTGTGTGTGTGTGTGTGTGTGTGTGTGTGATTTGTCTGACTTGAGAAAATGCATTTTTGGTGCAGACATTCGTAAATGTGATCTATTTAAAACAGTATAAAATAAGTTTATGATCGACTATATTTTCTCTATATACCCTTCCAATGAAAAGGAAACTACATTCATAGGCATATCAAATGGAGACTTCTTTAATGGTGAGCTTGATGTCTTATTTCCGGAAATCCAGCATAAGAAAAAATTCAGTGATGGGAATATAATATCAGAGCATTTTTCCTACGTTAAATTTGCTACTGCCCAGAATAGAAATTATAACAGATTCAGATTTTTTGTTTGGCAGATGTATCATGGACTCTCAACATTTATTTAACATTTGAATCAGGTGTATGCCTTACATCTTTAATTTCATTGCAGAGGCTACTGAAGAAATATATTGGCTTTAGTTAAATGTAAAATGCTTAATAGATCAGCACAGTTGAATGTATATAACAAATGGTTTACCAAACTAAACAATCAGGTAACTCATTCTAACTAGCTGGATGTATTCAAAAATGTTTCCTCACTGTGTTTCTTTGCATCATCTCACTACATGGTTAAAGACACATCATGTAATTCATTATTTTCTTTATACAATGTTTGTGATGCATTATAGCACTAACAATAACAGCTGACACTGTGAATACAGTCCTGTGGATTTATTTTATTGCTAGTGGGACTGAACTATTTTTAAGGAATGGTGGAAAAACTGTTGCCATATTTTATGAAGCCTTCAGACTCATCATTCCCTGTGAAATATCAGTCTTACTGTTAGACAGAGTAGATCCTGTTGAACTGCCTTATAGGCAAACTAGTATTAGCAGCAGTGGTAAATCAGCAAGGTATAGTGTCAAAATGGAAATACAAAGGAATGGTTGAGCTTCCATTAAAAGACTGGTGGAAATATTTTTTGGATATTATTATCATTAGATGAAAATAGTGAAACATCATTCGAACTGGACAGTATGATTTCAATCCTGATACATGATTTATGCTACACTGTTGCTTTGGAACACACAAGTCTGGTCCCCCCACACACACTTGTTTCTTTTTCACATTGTTATGACTGTTTATCTTGCTGTGTTACTTGTGTCACATTTTTGTTTTCACTGTTTATGAAGGGTAGTGTTATATTACTTTACAGAGATACAATAATATAAACAATATGTGATAGTATGCACATTAGTGTTTACGCTAAATGGGATGAAATAGCCAGGTAATGGGACATTGGAATGGCTTCAAGGGGACTGTAGTGCCATATTTTGGTTGTCTGTTCTTCAGTTTGTGTTTGAAAGTTGATATCCCACAATCCCATTGGAGTGGGCGGGATTATATAATTATGTATGCAGATTTTATGTTAATCAGCGTACAGATTTGTACCTATTTTTCATGGGCCTTGTCCAGATTTTTGATGTTTCCAGGTTGAGAGGTATGTGCATGACCTATGCCACCTGAACATGAATGCACAGAGATTCCTCGGCTTTGTCAATGGCAATGCAGTGGATCAGCCAGTTAACAATCCTACGGCAGATGGAAATATCCAGTACCTAGTCCTAACCAACATGAGTAGCCACTGTAGTACTCCTACAGTCTCATCCTCCTTGGTAAGATCTCACCACATAGCCATCACTATTCAGGTCACTATCTCCCTGCCCCCCCCCCCCCTTGTCAGGGTCAAACAAAATTAATTTTACATGACTGACTATAAATCTCCTCAGAGCAGGTAGAAGTAGCTTTACAGCCAACATCCCATCAGTTGGAACTAGCAGGCCCACACCACAATACTATGTGGGCACCTACATAGCTGTATGGACTCAGCAATACCTGACCAGGCAACATCATCTCCCTCAAGGTAGGGTAAATGTCATTGGTGGACAGCAGCAATACATAAATACCATAATAGGTGGAAATAATTGCTGGGCAGGGCCAAGAAGGAACAGGTGCTTTATTGGAAGCAATGTCATCTTGGTCTGCACAAGCAAATAAGGTCACAGGTGAATTACCCTAAGGCTATCTTTGAGTGCAAATTGGACACATCCACCAAGGCCAATCACTAGGCCTTCCACACATGTGTCTGCAATCCCAGAGGCAACACCCAAATCTGCTCTGTAGTGGTGTTCAGTAACACCACATATGGCATAGATATAGGTGACTGGCTGTAGACAGGTGAAGTGTATACATCACCCCCGTGCCCCCCCCCTATCAGTACACATGTGCATGCACAACACCTGCCCCCCTCCCCCCTCATCATCAGGAAGCAGGTCCGTAATGCCCTCTCAAAGGCAACACACAGAAGTCTCCATAGGCCTGATACTATCCCTGGCTGCATCCTACATGAACACAGACATGAGATCTCAGATCCATTACACACTGCAGTCAACCAAAGCCTGAGCACTGGTGTCATCCCATATACACAGAGGACAGCCACTGTCATCCCTATACACAAAGGTGGAGCAATCCACCGATCCAGCCAATCATATGCACATCAGCCTAACTAGCCTGCTCTGCTAGGGCATGGAAGGCAATATCAAGGACATTATGAATAGGGACATCATCAACCTTAAATTCCAGGACTTGCCCTTGCCATGGCCCCACCTAGTCTTCCTTCCCTTTATGTACCCTCTAAAAGTCCATACTTAGTACCTCATTACATCTCTCTCTCCAATGTGTCTATTATGCATTTGCATAATTTTATACAAACAAAACATTTTTATTGTTGACCTATTGAACTATATCAATGTAAAATTATGTTACTAAGCTTCTTTTTAATGCAACTTTAACTTTATTCATGTAACCCAACATATGTGAATCATTTTTCTATAACTGCTATTATATCAATCATATCAATATCCACAAGCCCAGTTGGACAAACCCGGTTAACAAATGTAAATAAATAAATATAAATAAATATAAATGCCTAAGCCCACACAGCTTGGTATTGTCAATGGGAGATCAGGCCTGTTAAACCTGGTCAACCTCTCTGAAGTGATCAACAAACACAAGTACGAGGGGAAGATGGTAAACAATGCCTACCTTCACTTAGCCCAATTCTCTCACAATAATCCCTAGGTGGCCAGGATACATAGACCTACACAGCTAGGCATCAACTTGTATGTTACCAGATTGGAAGCTAACTGGCCCAATGATAGTACCCACTCAGTAGTGGAACCCACCTCAAGTAGTACAGTCTTCCAAAGCGGTGTACCCCAAAGATCGGTCTGGGGGCCTCTACTGTTTGCGATATACATATCTGAGGTACAGGACAAAAGCAGTGGTCTGTGGCTGACCAGGTGTACAGATGCTTGCAAGCTGGCCACTGTCTTACATTTCCCTACTGATGTGAGCATCCACCAAGAGGCCCTCACCCAATTAATGATTGGTGCAAGAAGCATTTCCACAAACTGAATGCCAGGAGAGGCATCATTCTCCCTGCTGTGGCAGATGTCATCCACACTAATTATGACAGTAATAATGTACTGAGCATACAATCATGTGTGAGGTGACTTATGCACCAAGTTTGGTAGCAACCGGACAGATTCCCACCATTTGGGCACCATTGTACGGAAGGCTGTCTACATGGCTCACCTCACAAATATGGGTATGTCATCCAGGAACCAGGAGGCCACAATATCCCTGTACTCCACCCTTATCAGATGCATTACCAAGTATAAAGGCTCCTTTGGCATGTACCTTGCCATGCAAATGCAGCAGTTGCAGAGACCACAGAGGTTCCTGACCAAGCAAATCCAGGGTCTGTAACACCTATCCAGTACGTGTAGGTAGAAAGCCCTGTCCCTGTACTCAATCTCATACAGACTGATCATAGGTGACCTGTGTCTGGCATGCAAGGCCATTTCCAAACCAGCCTTGATGGTGTTTCTGCATATCTGTAAGACAAACTCCACTCACTCATCATGCACGCAAGGCACTCACCTGGTCTGTGACATGTAAAGTACTTGGCAGGATAGTGTAGTGTCCCACACAATACACTGTCTGTAAAATACATTCCCTCCACATGTCTAGTAGAGTATGTCTATAGCCCTCTGGAAGAAGAAGCTGGATGACTGTATGGGAAACAGATGGGATACCCCTGGGATCCTGTGTGTGTCCCAGCTGGACCGGGGAAACAGGTGCTGGCTTGGAAGGGACATGGGCAAAAGTCTGAGCCAGGCTTATGAGGGGATCAGGGCCAATAGCTTGGCATCATCTTATGAGGCTATGCACCTCGTACTTTACATGTTTCCTGTATGCATTGCAGACTGGCCTACTACAACTATGTTGTCTGAAATGAATCCCTGTGGGTCTGAACTGTGTAGGTACTGCATTGATAGTGTATAGTGCTGTCCCTTCATCAGTTATCATTACATATCATTACACCTTGTCATTGTTGTGGTCTGTATAGCAGTAAGTCAGCTCTTACAGTACATGCATATGCACTTGGTGACACTGAATAACTTATTCCTATAGCATTGGTCTTGGCCACAATTACCATTCTGCTACTAGGCCCATCACACAGTAGGATTTGTCATCCTTCAATGTGGGCCTTACAGTAGCAGTGAATGAGATAGATTGCAGCAGGCAGAACTACAGTAAGGTCTGCCCTGAAGGGCCCATAGGTGTCACAGCTGTGCCAGACTGTACCAGGAGTGTGTGTGAGTGTGTGTGTGTGTGTGTGTGTGTGTGTGTGTGTGTGTGTGTGTGTGTGTGTGTGTGTGTGTGTGTGTGTGTGTGTGTGTGTGTGTGTGTGTGTGTGTGTGTGTGTGCGAGTGTATCAGCAAACGTGATACTGCAGGGTATTAATTTACATATGTTGTCTTCCCCTCGCAGGTGAACACAGGGGTTGGTGTCCCCCCCTCACAACTTGATGTCAGTGTCTTAGCAGACTCCCATGGTGATGGTGGTCATAGTGAGGCACAGGTGGGGTTGTTGGTGCCTGATTCCATGCCATTGTTAGGTATCCCACTTTCAACCACCATGTCCCCACACACAGTCAGTATGCCCACACATACCCAGTCACCAGCAGCCATGGATAATGGACAGGTTAAGGGTGGTGGTATGGAACAGGCTAGTGTGTTGAGTATGGTGAGTGTGAGTGTAGACACCAGCCATAGGCAGAGAGCAGGCAAGGTCACACACAGGACAGGACATGGGTGCTCGACAAAGGACTGCTGCCCATCAAGCCCCTGTCGCAAGTGCCACAGCAGGTGTCACCAGACGCATGTTACAGTCCATCATGGATGTTCAGGTGCATACTGACTGCACCACCAGACAGATGCTCAGGGTCATGAATGCAGTGCACCCTGCCATGCATGATGACCTCCACGGCATTTGTGATGCTATACGTCATCTTGCTGATGTTGTGGATAGACAGTGGGGTGAGACATTGTCACTGCTTGACCATGCAATGTATGTGTCTGAGCATGTGGTGGGAGTAGGACATTGGCCAGGTGGATGTAGGTCAGCAACATGATCAGCTGTAAGCCCACATGGCTATGCACATTCACAGTCCTGTTGTGGCAGCACCAACAGCACTATCAAAGGGAGGGTACTGTCCACACCATACCAGAGCAGGCAATAGGCACATTGTCCTGGCCAGTTGCATCAGGGACGTGGATCCAGCAGACAGCAGTCATGATCAGGTAGTAGTATTGTATCTGTCCTTGGGCCTGGTGGTGCCAGTGATTCTCCTGGCAGAACCAGTTACTGCTTCCCTATCAGGAGACGGTGAACTGTACATCCTGCCATGTACAGTCCACGGCTGTCTAACGAAGCCCTGTGTCGGGCATCCGCATCACATGATGGTGTGCAGACAAACATTCACACATCCCTATCACAGGCCAGTCACTACCAGACATGCACAGCTCCCCTACACAGCCCAGTTTAACATACACACACACATACACACACACACACACACACACACACACACACACACACACACACACACACACACACACACACACACACACAAACACACAATGTCAACCATATGGCCTAGCTTAGGCCTCTGACAATCCAACACCACACCCTGCTATCCATACCATCGATGAATGGACATGCTCATATGGGTCTGATGCACAGGGTGACTATAGTACAGTGTAGCAATGTCATGCTGTGTAAGGTGCTGTCTGCTAGCAATAGTTATGGGTACACATTGTGGTGTATGTACCTTGTTAGCTATGATACACTATTGCTGTTAGTACTGCTGACTGATTGTAGTGTCACTTACTGTATTCTGGTTGTGTTCCAAGTGTCTGTGTGCCTGCAGGCTGGGGGCCTGCTGACAGCAGCAATGATGAGTAAGGCAGAGGGGTAACACAGTGACCTTTTCATAGGCAAGGTACAGCAGTATATGTACATGTTTACCATGTGTGGTTACATGCAACAGTGTGTGAGGGGCAATTGTGGCAGACAGTGTGACCTTGCATACATACCCTTGACACAGCCACATAGCCTTCATACATGTCACCTGGGTGTTCTGTAGGACTGCAGGCTCACACATTCAGAGAAGGTTACTTGAGTACTGGCACTAGGTCCCTCACAAGCTTAGCCATTACTTCAACTGCAACAGATTCAGCTATCAGCACCTGTTGCCCCTGCATTTTTTATCATATCCACTCGACTGTCATGCAGTTGATGAGGGTATGCCTGGTACTGTGTATGACAGGTTTGGGGTATGTATTCCTGACACAGGTCAGCCTGTGTTAGTCTAACCTGACAATCGCCAGCATGTGTGTCTGCCATCTCATATGCATGTCTGGCTTCTCTTGCTGGTAGTGCACACAGAGTCATAGTCCCATACATGGGGCAGCTGATGAAGGGCTGAGCACAGTCCCTACCTGCACAGTCTTATGAATGATAGCACTAGATACATAATACAGATAGAACAGCAGTACTGTAGTGTGACAGTGTCTGCCACTACTATTGAAGTGGGTGACAAATGCAGGGGATGTTAGAATTGCCAATGGTGGGTTTAGAGGCCCTTAACATGTTAGAGCCATCTGACACTCACACGTGCACACAGCTGCATGGGAACATGAATTGAGGCCCACATGCACATGGAGGTGACACTTAGAATAGATGACCTACCCATCTATTAATGTACAATACACAGTGCTATGACCATTGCACTACAGTGGCTTGGTGTTAGAAACTGTGCAACTATGCTTTTACAGTGGATGACATCTGTATGGGATGACACTAGGTTGGCAATGGTGGAGTTCACAGGGTGGAAGAGGCATACAAAATGGTATAGCCATCGAATACACACACTAAAGACAGCCACAGGGGCTGTGCATACAGAAACACATACACAGTTACTAATAGACATATTAGTAACCATACGTATCCACTTTTATGTACTATAGTGCTGTGTACATGTGACATGCTCCACATAGATTATATGCCTGGGATATAACACACAACCTCTTACAACAGATAATCTTGTGAATGCCTTCATGTATGGTGGGATAACCCACAAGACATAGCGATTGGTCTCATCTACTGCTCCTACAAACCTGCACAAATGATAGAGTACCAGAGTTTGTATCAGCATGATGTGTCAGTCAGATACGATGTCTGATACTGGCATGTGTGTCAGTACAGTAACTGTGACATATTTGGCAATGATATCACAGGAAAGCTCATTGTCAGGGGACACAGACCACATATAGTTTGCAGACATGTGGATATACCATGTACATCAGTACAGATGACTGTTATGGGTTGTATAGTGTTACATGGTGTATGTGAGGCAGATGACATTAACAGGGTCTTTAAAGTGATGTCATGGGTAGGGGGTCAATAGGCATTAAAATGGTATAACCTACACACAAAACAGCCAGAAGGAATATACTGCACACCCCCCCCCACACACACACACACACACACACACACACACACACACACACACTACTATAGCTGTCAGTATTGAGATTAGAACCCCTACCTATCTAAGTATTTCTACTATAATATTACACAGTTATTGCACATGCCACAGAGCTTAGAAGGCTTACAAGTGTATACAGGTACATCTAAGGTGATTGAAATCAGCAGGCCTTGTAAAGTAGGGCAATGGGATGTGTACTGGGTGGTATACATCTCAAAATGGTATAACCCACACCACCAGAGGGTATAATTCTCACCCAAACACACACATACAATGTATCACAGTTGCCAGTATTGAGTTTAGAACTCCTACCCATCTAACTATGTGTACTACAGTGTTATGCAGTTAGCACATGCGCCGCAGAGCTTATAGTACTTAACAATGTCACAAGGTATGTCTAAGGTGATTACATCAAGAGCCCCTGTAATGTAAGGCAATGAGAAATGTACTGGGTAGGAAGGGCATCAAAATACATTACCCTAGAAATATACACACTTATAAACACCTTCACACACACACACATTTGGCACAATTGAGTGTAGAACCCCTGCCTATCTAGTTATCTGTACTATACTGTTACTTAGTAATTACATGAGCCACAGAGCTTATAGGGCTGAGTGATGTCCAAAGATACTTCTAAGGGCAATGACATCAGCAGGACTGTTAAGTAAGGCACTACAAACATACATACTTACAAACTGTTGTATACACACACACACACACACACACACACACACACACACACACACACACACAGACACACACACATTTGCCAGACATGAGAATAGAACTCCTACCTATCTAGTTATTTGTATTGTAGTGTTACATGTTATTGCACACATCACACAGCTTACAGAGGTAACAAGTGCACAAAGGTGCTTCTAAGGTTAGTGACATCAGCAGGACTGCTAAAGTTGGGCACTGGGATGTGTGCTGGGTGGGAAAGTCCTTAAAATGCCTCAGTCTACAAACATACACACATACATTTTCCAGAACTGGAACTAGAACTCCTGCCTATCTAGTTGTTTGTACTATAGTGTTATGCAGTTATCGCATGAGCTACAGAGCTTATAGGGCCAACAAGTGCAAATAGGTACTTCTAAGGTAAATTACATCAGCAGGACTGCTAAAGTTGGGTACTGGGATGTGTACTGGGTGGGAAAGACCTCAAAATACTTCAACCTGCAAACATGCACACTTACACACACTTGCACATACACTTATACACACACATGCATTTGCCGGAACTGGGAATAGAATCCCTGCCTATCTAGTTATTTGTACTATACTGTTACATAGTTATTGCATGCGCCACAGAGCTTATGGGACTGGGGTTGTGCAAACATACTTCTAAGGGGAATTACATCATCAGGACTGTTAAAGTAAGGCACCTGGAAGTGTACTGTGTGGGAATGGCCCAAAACTGTTTCACCTACAAACACACACATGCACACTTACATTTGCCAGGACTGAAATTAGATCCCCTACCTATCTAGTTATTTGTACTATAGTGTTACACAGTTATCACATACACTACAGAGCTTATAGGGCTGTCTGGTGTCCAATGGTGCTTCTAATGTGAATGACAGCAGCAGATCTTGTGAAGTAGGCCAATGGGAAGTGTACTGAGTGGGAACAGCCTCCTAATACTTAGATCTACACACACACACACACACACACACACACACACACACACACACACACACACACACACACACAGGCAGGTGATGTGATATTATAACCCCCACCTCAGTACTATTACACAATTAGCTGACCTTCATGCTGGCACGTACAACTGGTTATGACCAGTATGCCACTGTCCACAGCAGGACATCACTCTATGCCATTCAGGGTATCTGTGTCTGTGACTCACTGTGCATGTGTCCACCTGTGTCTCTCTCTGTATCACTGTCTGTCTCTTCCCCACATCTATGTGTGTGTATGCTTGACATGTTATCTGTTGCCCATATATATGTCTGTGTATCACATGCATCAGATGCTGATATATCACATATGGGCCACCTACAGCTAGTGAAGGGTAATCCTGTCTGATGGGTGTGTGTAGGGACAGTTAAGGTGTACATAGCTGTCTGTATGCAAAGACATGAGTGCACAATACAGTTATATAGTCCGATGTGGGTTCCCATATGGCTTGTGATTCTCTAAGTGTAGGAGCATGCTCAGTGTGACCTTCTATAATGAGAGTGGGACTCCATTCCAGAGATAGGTATACTCCGGTCCAGAGTTTTGTGTGCTACAGCCATACCTCTCAAAAGTAAACAAGTTTGTTTTAGACATTTTCTAACATATCTGAAGTCTGACACTGCAATGCATTGTGTCACTACCTAGTGACAGACATCCTCAGACCATCACAGTGCTTTACTAGAGGAATACAAGATCTATAATGCATAGACCAATATTATGAGACAAACTATATACATTCTTGACCAAAACTGCCAATTGAGAGGTGTGGCTACAGCTGTTTGACTGATGAAGCTGTGTAAACAGTCCATCAACTTGGTTATATACTGGCTGGGGTCTCCTGCTTGTGTGATATTCTTCTTACCTGAAAAGTCATATCCTGATGTGGCCATACCTCTCAACTGTACATTTATTGACAGACTGCCCAGGTGTTTGTCTAGAAGTTCCATCCAGTCTACATAAACTTGTGTTTTTATGGCAAGTTAGTTGCATATAATTGAAGACTGATGTTAAAAAATAATGACAGACATTAGTGTTTCAGACTTCATAACCTTTGGACAATTCCTGCTAATGCAAAACCCCTTATCCTAGCAACTTTCTCAGTATGTAAGGGCAATATTTACAGCACATGCCTATCATTGTACCTTTGTCCCTCTTATATTTATGACCTTGTCCAGATGTCTTGCTGTCAGAGGTTGGGAGGTATGAGTGTAGGTACAGAGTACATTCTACTGTGCAGAAATGTCCATTATATGTGTGGTATATTCAACATAGCACTGTGACTTCCAGGTATGTCAGTGGCAGAGCAGTACAGAGTAATGTGGCAAACCATTGACAGACAGTTGTGTACAGGCTGATAGGTTTCTATGATGTTAGTAGGGTATTGGCCCTGAACCCCTTATAACCCATGCAGACAAGAGTGTAGCCCATGTTACGACATGTCAGCACAAAGAGCCTCTGCCCAGCAAGGACACAGGTGGGATCACAGGACTGTATTTTGTGTTTCCCATGCAGTTATACCGGGACCGCTTCACTAAGGGTATTGAGGCACTTGGCTTGCTGTTGACAGGGAGTATATTCCTCAGATGAGGGAGTGTGTGGTACACATATCTGTCACACCAACAAGCCATACTGATATCACAGCCCAGGTTGATGCTGCACCTACAGGTTGATGGAGTGGGCCGTGAGTTTCAGATGCACAACAGTCCCATCAAGGCAGGGTCTGGATTACTTTGCATGCCAGACAGGGGTCACCTCAGTAGAGTCTGTATGGAACAGGGTAGTGGGACAGTGCTGTTAGCCTTAACTGTGTAGGGTAGGTGTTTAGGGTTTGGAGTGAGGCCTTAGTGTAAGACCCTGGTGTGTGGAGTCTACATGGTCTTTGGTGTGCGGTGTGTAGGTTTGTGGAGTTCTCATGTGATTTTGCCTCTGAGGTGTCCATTGTTTGGGTTTTGTTTTGTTGTGAACCTCCACTTACACGAGTGTGTGTTGTGTATTTGCATGTGTTGTTTACTGACTCCTTACACTGTATGGCACCTATGTTACTGTACAATCTGTTCTGGTGTGCACGTTCTCCATTTGTCCCCACCCTTTATGTGTGTCTCTTTGTCCTTCTGTATTCCAGTCACAGGCTTTGGCCACAGTGGCTGCTGTTATGTATTTGTAATTCTGATGTGGGCGGGGTACATGCCGTTACATCACACACAGGGTTGTGGACTTCACAATTCTGAATGTACCTATTTAGGAGGTTGTCCATCATTGCACCACTGCATTTGCTGTGGTCCTTAGACGGTTTGTGTTACTATATGTTATTATGAGGCTACATGTGGGCCTAGCTGTCAAACCACCACAGACTGACATCTGCACAGGCCCGAATATGATAGTCAGCTATGGACATCCAAACACTAGTGGCCAGCAAAAGCAATACAAAGACACTGAAATCTTGACTGAAGTTATGGATAATATTTATTCCATATTCTTGTAGTAAATATCTCCAAACCGGTTTCGGCTATCAAGCCTTCATCAGTGGGTAAAGTTTTCCCCTCTCTTATGAGTGAAAAGTATTTATACATATCCCCAACCAATGGAAAACATGTTATAGCCCAACCTAGTGGTTAGAGTACATTATGTCATTTCTAAACATAAAGTTAAATTCAAACATATTGTTTAATGCACTAATAATCTCAAAGCAACAAATACTCATGTTATAATGGAACCAAAATCAATTTAAAAGGAAACACATATATTCAATTATACATATATATAAAACAGTAAAATAATAATCTGCCCAAATGCATCATATTTGTAATATACAACCCCACCTAGGTAGCAAATCCTATATATCTCAAACAAAGCTTTGCTAATGAAATATTATACCTTAACATGTGAAAAATCCAATGTTCAATTCTTCTTATATATATAGCATTTATTAGAATGTATATATTTATTTATATATACCTGTATTAGTATGTCCTATATGAACATGAACTTATGAAAGGACCTACGTCCTGTCTGTTTCTCCTAAATTATTCAATCTAGAAGTCCTATATATCCAAGTGGAATATCCTCGCATTTTTGATATTTTAAAATCATGTTCCATAATGTCAAGAACCTGTGTGTTGAGAGACAGCCTTACAAGACTATCTGCAAATATATAGAGCTGAGTATATTTTTCTGTATTATTCTGTATTATAGAGCTAAATTGTTGCTTAGATATCTGTTGTCTTACTGTTCTGCAAATATACAGAGATCAGTATATATTTTTTTTGGTTTTATAATTTGCACTCTGATTCCTCACATCTCTGTTGAAACTTTTCCCCACCCCCTCTCCCTGTTCTTGGTTGTAGTTTAACTTTGGTGGCTTTTGCAGTGCCTGCCCCACTGTAGATTTGGTCTAGGACACTCCCCCAGTCCCATCTCTTTACCGCATTCTACCTAATAAACCCTTTCTGCACTTGCTTTTAGTCCTTTTTAATTGAATTACATTTTTCAAACTGTGTGTGGACTAATATTGCTACATACTCAAGTGTGCCAGCTTGCATTGCATGTGAATTGTTTTTACTACTGTTTTTGCTACTTTTCTGAAAAAAAAATGGTAAGCCTGTTTCCTACCTTTCCTGTAATTAGTGTTCCAGATACAGATTTGCTGTATCCAGGACTATTTGTAAGCTTCTGAGCCCCCCAAGCCTTTCTGTGTTGGAGGGAAGCCTTCTAGCTTATCAGTGGGAGTGGTAAGCACTAGGTAACCAGTCTACCATTTAAGGAGTGGTTCTGGCCCAGAATTTGTAGTTATTGGCCATTTGGGCAGTCTTCCATCTCTCTCAACTTTCTGATTTGAAGGCCTACATTTGCACTTGTTTCTGTCCTGTAACTCCTGGACCCATCTCATTTGCTCACTCAAAAAAAAAAATTATCTGCTTTTACTGTATTTGTGTTTCTTCCTACTTTATTTTGCTTTTGCATCATCTTAAAAGTACTCAATTGTATTTATTGCTGCTTGGTGTAACTCATTCTAAGCCTTTTAGTTTAAGCACTTGGGCTTCAGACCAGTTGTTTTACATTAAGAAGGTTTGTGGTCTGCACTGTAGTGGCAGAACAGGTAGCTTACATCCTTCTAAGTTGGGAACTGCTGATTGAGGGCTCAGTGTCTGTTATTCTAAAAGTGTATTAATTCTGGTTTAAGCACTTGGGCTTCAGGCCAGTTATTTTACATTAAGAAGGTTCATGGTCTGCACTCTTGTGGGAGGAGAGGCTGGACTCTGCCCTTCTGAGCTGGGAATTTCTGGTTAAAGGCTTATAGTGCCTGCATATTTTTTGCTTTGAGATTATTAGTATATTAAACAATTTGTTTGAATTTAACTTTATGTTTAGAAACAACATAATGTACTCTAACCACTAGGTTGGGCTATACCATGTTTTCCATTGGTTGGGGATATGTATAAATACTTTTCACTCATAAGAGAGGGGAAAACGTTACCCACTGATGAAGGCTTGATAGCCGAAACCGGTTTGGAGATATTTACTACAAGAATATGGAATAAATATTATCCATAACTTCATTCAAGATTTCAGTGTCTTTGTATTGCTTTTGCTGGCCGCTGGTGTTAGGATGTTTATGATTTGGCCGGGCGCGCCATACTTGCAAAGCATATAGTTTTAGTCAGACTATGGCCCACACATGGGGACATGGTGTTAATAATGTTCTGCCAAACATAGAGAGTTGGGAGACCGGTTTGGTAATTGCTTGTTTCCTCTTATGGGTTTGACGTCTGCCATTGATGTTTTGATATGAACATTTCTTGTTTTGCAAATAGTTGGCAGGCAAATGCAATGTTAGGGCAAGCAGAACAGATATACAAAGCATACTTGTGCTCCTTCTGTGACAACCTGTGTCATTCCAGGTGTATGGCTGTTGGCCGGTGACATGTCAGTGCTGAAACAGAAAAGTGGCAGCCTTTTATACACTGGCAGTACATTGACATTCAGGTACCTGCTGTCCTATTAGCACCATACCTCTCAACTTCTGAGGGACAGACATCTGGACAAAGCCATAAGTGATTGGGGGACAGATGCCTAAATATAGGGACCATTTTTAAATTTTGGCCTTACAAACCTAGAAAGGTGATTCAGTAACAGGTTTTGCATTAGCATGCATGTTTCTATAGGATATGAAGTCTGACACTACAATCTGTCATTATTTTCTGATCTTACATGATTTGCCAGTGAATTACCAGACAACCACTATTTCATGTTATACAGACCACAGTTATGATACAAACCTCTGGACATTCTGCAATAAGTCTGTACAGTTGAGAGGTATGGTAGGCATGATGTAGGTTACTCCAAGCTGTGTACTGTCCATATGTGTGGCCCCCTGTCCATGACCTGTACAGCTTTTCAGCATTAACAGCTACTGACATCTGGATAGTGTGTACAACTCCTACCGTAGGTGTAGCTGACATGCAAAATATTTGGCACTGCAATTCTTGGAACATGACCCTGTCAAAGACAGCACTGTACCTAGGCCACTATGACATAACAGCTGGGATTAAGTGCTGGCCACATCCTGACAGTATGAACCACACATATACATAGCTCATTGACCCCTGCATATTGTGGACATACAACAAGATATCATGTTGATTGGTATAGCCCTGGCAATGTGTGCTCTGCTGCTATTTCTCTGCAAATGTACATGTTACTGCATTTCTACGGGAATATGGGTGTTTGGGGGGCACACCTGTTGGGTTCCTATCACGTCGTTGAATATTCAGATTGTCGAATGCCTAAACGTCGACACCTAAATGTCGAACGCTGAAAACCACAAATGGCAAATTATGCAAATTTTTCCCAGAGAAAAAATGTGCTTGGCCATTATCAGGGATTTGCCCTTTTCCCCAATGTAGAGCGATCTCAGAGTTGATATATTTAGTTGGGGGGTGTGGGGGCAAAGCCCCCCTCTTGGTTAGGGTTTTAAAGTTTTTTTTTTTTTTTTTCGGCCAAGTGAATTTTTTCACGGGGAAAAAATGTGAGTAATTGGCCATTCGTAGTTTTCAGCATTTGACATTAAGGTGTCAATGTTTAGGTGTTTAACAATCTAAATGTTTGACATTGTAACATAGATGCCACCTGTCAACTGTACACATTTGCACAGACTGTGCTGATATTTGCTTTACATTTTGGTTCCATTTAGCATAGTATTGTGCCCTGTCTTGGAGACTAGTGGCATATCACTAAGGACCACAGGTCAGATTGTAATGGCATACATTGAAGTTTCAGACTTCTTACCCTTCAGAGCCTTACTGCAACTGCAAGACCTGCTGTGCTATCGCTGTGTAAGTCTAGGGGGGATATTTCATCATTGTCGCCATTTATAGGCCTTTGCCAGACATTTCTTTATGGTTTTCTACAGCTGACTTGCTGGGTGTGGCTGATGGGTGAGTATGGGACCCCCACGCTGACATCCATGCCTGTGACCTATGACCCCCAGTCAGTTGGCCCCCCACATATACTACAGTGGGATTTGTCACCTTGGGTACTACTGCATAGTGTGGGGAAGCCAGTAGTGGGCAAACATTTCCTGGTGTCCCACATAGCTGTCAGTTGTCTGCTGCTATCCCAGTAGGCCACCCCATTCCCTTGTATGCATGCAGCGATACCATAGATATGAACATACTAATCCATTAATTTATTGTTAAGAAGACTGACTTACCTTGTGCCTGTGGCAGTTGTGAGGATGGTGCTTGAGGGCTACCTATGTTGGATGCATGCAGTACACTGCCTATACATGGTAAGTTACAGGTAGTATGATGTGTGTGTCGTCCATTTTACTGTGTGTGCAAGTCGGAGAGAGGTGTCAGTCCCTGGGTCCCTACAGTGTCAGTGTGTGTGCTATGCATTGCCTCTTTGCTAAGGCCAAGGCATACTGGGCATGCCTCCATCTGCCTACAGGGGCTGGATCAGGGATGTTCCTCCTCCAAGTCCCTCTGTGCCTCTGGGGACCTTGGCAATGGTGGGGGGCTGTGTGGCCCTTCCCCATGCAGCTCCTGCTGCAGCTGTTTCCATGGGATCATATTGTGTATTATGGCACATACTATGAACATGTGTGCACATGTGGCTGGAGAGTACTGCAAGGCTCCACCAGATATGTGAAGACAGTGGAACTGTGACTTGAGCATCCCAAACACATGCTCTATAATGATGCTAGTTTGTGAGTGTGTCTCATTATGATGCTCTTGAGTGGGTGTGTGTGCATTTCCGATGGGTGTCATCATCCACGGCTCCAGTGCATAGCCAGCATCCACCAGCAGATGGCCATACAGGATGTCCCCCCTGGCAAATCCCTGATACAGCTGTGAGGAATGCCAGATGTGGGAGCTATGATAGCTTCCAGGGCTGCCAGCACACACATTCATGATAATACCTTGGGCATTGCATGTGACCTGGCAGTTAGGGTATTGCACGTGACCTGGCAGTTGGAGTGAAAGCTCTTGCGGTTTAGGTAGACATTACTCTGCTCACTGGGTGGTGCTTTGATGTGGATGTGTGTGCAGTCTATGGCACCCAGTATCCCCGGGTAGTCTGCTATATGGTGGAAGAGGTGCATATTGCTGGTCCACGCCTCACAAATGCTGGGGAAGTAAATGTTCTCACCGGCATGTGGTAGCATGGCATCCAGGAACTGATGGAGTACGCTGGATGCAGATGCCTGTGAGACCCCCATGATGTCCCCAGTAAGTCTTTGGAAAGTACCTGTAACTAGTATTCGTAAGGCTACACATACCTTGGTATCCACTGGGATGGGTTCCCCCCTCTGTTGGCTCAGGGTCTGAGGTGAGGCCGGCACAGCTTGATGAGTTGCTGAAGTATATCCCTGTCCACCCTGTAGTGCTCTACTATCTCCAGATCATTTAGCCCCTGATAAGTTACCCTGGGTCTGAACACTCTTCTCCTCCTCCTCAGCCTGGGGCATTTGTCAGCATTATCCTCCTCACTGCCCTCAGCCTCTAGCACATGCTGATGTATCAGAGTGACAGCAGCCCCTAACATTTTATCGGTTAAAATTCCCCTGAGTGTGTACACCAATGGTGCAGAGTTTGTTGGAAAAAACAGACTGAAATGTGTTTGCAGTTTATACTGTTGTGCTGCAGATGCTGCCTGTATGATTGGCTGACTATGATACATTCCACCTTCCAGCTATGTCATTTGCACTTGATTGCTTTTATTCTGCTATTTCACATTTTTTTCTTTTTTTCCCCTTCCTATTTCCTCCCCTTTAAAGCCCTGCGGTGTGCCACGCAAACCTGCTGCCCAAATGTAAACAGTTCTGCTATTTTCAGGTTTTGTTTCTTTTTTGTTTTGTTTAAGACCCAGTATGTGCTGCGCAAACCGTTTAGCTAAAGTAAACACTTTGAAGCTGAAATGGCCCTCCCCAGACATGAACACGCTCTTCATTTCATGGAATAAGTAAATACAGCCTCAAACACACCCCGTGCTTAGCTGTGCTTAATTAAGCTCAAATGGGAGACATGGAGCTCCAATGTGCTTACATTAAGCATGACACACCCCCTTTTCATGTCAGCTGCTTCTCCTCCTTACACCACTGCCTTATATCTCCTACATGGTTAGGTGCAGCCAGAGAATGGTCTCGTATTTTGTGATTCAGTAAATTTTGCTCATTTGCATACCCCATTGCCTTTCCCCTTAGCAACCAGTGTTACCTGTTATTGTTTTGATTCTGCATGCCATACACTATAATGGCAAACTGCAGATTTCACTAAAAAATTGCCTTTTCACATTTTTTTATTTTCGGCACGATCTTGTTTGTGAGCTGAAATTGGCTAAAAAAATTAAACTTTGATTTTCATCAAGCATACCCACACCTGCACAGCACGATGCTTCAGAGATCATCCACGTGCAACTAACAATGGGCAAAACTGCAGTTCAAATTGTAGCTTGCTACAGATCATCCACCATGTCCCAGGACCCCCATTCTGCATTTCTGGAAACACTGGGAAACATAAAGGTCCTACCAAACACTAACATTGGGTGATTTCAATTACCCAAACATTAATTGGGAGAACTACTCAAGTACTAACTCCCTTGCCCAACTTTTCCTAGAATTTATAAACTCAAACACCCTGGTTCAACTGGTCAACCCTCCCACCAGAGGTGACAACATATTGGACCTGGTCATCACCAACATGGGTGACCGGTGTTCCACACCAGAGGTCAATCCCTTGCTGGTTAGATCTGACCATAAACAAATCACTTTTGATATCCATATTCCACCCCCACCCCTGGACAAGAAAGCCACCATGAAAAACTTTTCAAAAGCAAACTTCACGTTACTTAAGACCAAGTTGGAAAGTTTCAAAGCCCCCATGCTGAAGGATAACACTGTCCAAACTGCAAAATCCTTTACTAATGCATTCTACGGGCAGCTACAAGAATGCATGGATCGTGCCATCCTAAGCAAAACCAAGACTCACTCCTCCAAGAAAAAGAAACCAGTCTGGTGGACTCCTGCCATAAACAAGCTATACAATAGAAGGAGGAAACTAGTACAGAAAAGAGTAAAATCCCAAGACGGGAATACATCCCTGATCAGTATCAGCAAAAAACTATGATCCCTCATAAAATCATCCAAAGCGAGCTTTGAAAGAAAAATCACCAAGGACTCCAAAGATAACCACAAGGCATTCTTTAGCTATGTCAAGAATTTAAGTGGCAAAGATCAGATCTGCTCAGAGTTAGTGCAGAATGGCACAAAATACACCGAACTGACCAATATTGCCAACATCCTGGCAGACAGGTTCAGCGCAAACTTCACCCTCCTTTCACCCCCAAAAGGGCCCATAACCATACCAGAAGAATGTAGAGTCCCTGAAATCACAGACACCCAGGTTAAAACAGCCCTCTCCAAAGCCAAAAACACAGCATCAATGGGACTGAATGGTATCTCAGGCTGCCTTCTACACAAGCTCAAAGACGAACTAACCACTCACCTAAACACATTGTTCAAATTCAGCCTCTCCACAGGCTACATACCCATAGAGTGGCACACACCAATGGTTATTCCTCTCCACAAAAGTGGAGCCACAACAGACCCTGGGAACTATCGCCCTATAAGCCTGACTAGCTTGGTCTGCAAGGCTATGGAGCACATCATCATGGAATTCATTAACAGAGACATTGGGAACCTCCTAACACTGGACCCTACCCAGTTTGGCTTTGTTAAGGGCAGATCATGCCTCCTAAACCTGGTGGACTTCTTTGAGACAGTTACCAAGGCTATAGATGAGGGAAAGGTGGCACACACAGCCTACCTAGACCTAGCTAAGGCCTTCAACACCATTCCCCATTCTGGTATTATAAACAAGCTCACCAGCCTGAACATAAACCCCTATGTCACAAGATGGGTTGCCAACTAGCTCATGGACAGAACCCACATGGTGAGAATTCTGGGAGCTAGATCCACCTCTAAACTGGTTACAAGTGATGTTCCCCAAGGCTCAGTCCTAGGACCCCTCCTGTTCGGCATATACTTCTCAGAGGTACAGGCAAGCACAGTACGACTATGGCTGGCCAAGTTCGCAGACGACTGCAAACTAGGGGTTATAATTGACTCAACAGCTGACACAGACATCCTCCAAAAGGGTCTCACTGAGACGAATACCTGGTGTCAATATCATGGCCTCAAGCTAAATGGCAAAAAGTGCATAGTCATCCCCTTTGGAAAAAGCAAAGTACCCACAAACTACCACATAGGTGGTTGTCCCCTAAATACAGAAGACATAATAAGGGATCTGGGGACCCAAGTAGATAGTAATCTCACCTTCGATAATCACATTGTCAAAGTGGTTAGAAAATCCTTCTATGTGGCCCACCTAATCACAAAAGGGTTCACATCCAGATCAAAAGAGGTCATTGTGCCCCTCTACTCATCACTCATCAGACCCATCTTAGAGTACAACACCCCATTTGGGATGTACCTTACAAGACACCTGCAACAGCTGGAAATACCACACAAGTACCTCACCAAGAGGATCAATGTCCTCAAACAAATGCCCTATGCAGCTCGACTGAAGAAACTCCCGTTGTACTCGGTTGCATACCGCCTACTCAGAGGTGATCTCTGCTTGACATACAAGGCCATGTCCAACCCAGAAATGATTGGCATGCTCCACCTAGAGAAAACGTTATCCCCTCGAGCCACACGCTCTAGGGATCTAAACCTCACCGCAACAATAAATAGGATGTGCTGGAGGGATAGATTCCTGTCCCAGAGACTTCCCATGCTTTGGAACAAGATCCCAATCTACATTAGGCAGAGCTCCTCGCTAACACTCTTCAAAAGAAACCTTGATGAGTGGATGGGAAACAGAAAGTTTACCTCAGGGATCACTTCAGTGGCTGTGCTGGACAGAGGCACAGGGAACTAATCTAGGGGTGGTGAAAGCCAACACATTCTGGCTAGGCTTATAAATGCCTTTGAGCAGATAGCCTAGTACCCACCTATGAACCTATATGTTTGCAACTCTTTTCCATGGCAATGACCATAATTGTGGCCATTGGCATGCCTAATGATTATAATACATGCTTTACTTTGAGCTGTCATGCCCCAGTTTTGATTTTTGCAGAAATGAACACGGTCAGTAACTGAATACATTTCTGCAACACTGTTCTGGCATGAATGCCTGCCTGCTTACTGAATCACTAATTCACCTCATTTGCATGGTTTTCACCATTAAATGATGTAATTAGCATTATTCAGTGGTGTCTGTGCCAGAATAGTGCTAGCAGGGTTGTGCCTGACCCCAGCCTTGTTTAGTGGATCGTTCAGCTGGCATATTCCGTGCAGGAGCTGCTGCACTATTCTTGCATGGAAAAAAGCTGTTATTGAATCCCGGGGTGTATGTTTTTAATAGTATGGTATGCAGGCATCTGAAATAAATATGACAGGATGCTATAGGAACTATACCAAGACTTACATGAGAAAAAAATTTGAAAAATCAGTATGTGTTCCCTAGAAGAGAGAGCTAACTTGGGAGATGTCAAAATAATTCATCAGATAGCTCACAGGAAGAAAGTGGACAACTTTCAGAAAGACACTTAGAAAAAGGAAAGCATCAGTTAAATTAATGCAAGGAAATTTATGGAAAGGGTAATAGGAGCACAAACCCTTCTCCAGGTCAAAGTGTTGTGCACAAGTAAGGTGAGAGAGTTCAAGGCTGCCAAAGACAGACATTGAGGCCTGGTATTTTCTTATCTCTTAGTTTCTGTGTTTTTTCAGTTTCCATTTTTTATAATATTCCTGCTGGATGATGAGGAAGGATTTTCTTTCCTTTTAATGTTTTTGTTCATCTTTGTTTGAATTCCTTGTTTCATATTTTTGTAATATATCGTGTTAGATTTTATTAAGTTTGAATTCAAAATTACATGTTTATGTCTTAAATTATATTTCCTTGCAGTGCTTTACAAGGAAAAACTTAGAAAAAGGAAACTAGATTGCAGCTAAGATGTGTTATGTGAATCAGGATATAAAATGCCTCAAAGAATAATAATTTGAAATGGCCTTCTTCAAGACTATTGTATGTAGCTGACACACTCCAGTCATACAACTTAAGTCATTAATCACCAAGCCCATACATACAAATCAACAGTGCATAAACACGCACACACGCACACACGCACACACACACACACACACACACACACACACACACACACACACACACACACACACACACACACACACACACACCTACAAACATATACAGACACACGCCACACATACACACCATGCAAATCAACAGCTCATAAGCACTTACATACATACAATGCATGCACACAAACACGTACAGACACATGTACACTACAGAGTAACACTTACACAGAACTACATTTGTGCAAACTCATTGTTGCTGTACCCCACTTCCAACATGGCAACTCTGCCTCTTAGGTCACTTCTGCTGTAGAAGTATACTGCCAGATATTTGAACTGGCCCCATTTGGTGTCCCAGTTTTTGCCAAATAAGTAAGTACTCATACAACTGACCACCATACAACTACAGGCAACCAGGCATCCACTTAGTCACAGGCAGAATCATTTTGCTTGTGCATATAAGAGGTATCAAGCCCATTGTTAGATCCACTGTATTGGCCAGATTCCAACTTATGATAAACCTTGAACTCCCCTGTCACCATTTGTTTCCTGTTTGCTAAATAGTCAGAGTAAAAGGGGAATTTTCAGTTAATTTTCCTTAATTTAAAACTGTTTACTTTTTCTACTGCTATCCTTATAATAATCATCCAGGAATGGATACCCACACAGTGTTGGTTGTTTGGCTTTGCCTCTGATTCTTGAGCTAAGATGTTCAGAGTTATGTCCACAACCCATATTTACTTGTCAGCTAGGGATAATTAAGAAAATACCTCTTGCTACTGCCACTACTACTACTCTGCTCTGTGACCTTTCATCTACAATTATTTGTAATTTTGCAGGCTTTCTGCTCCCAACAGATGTCATCTCATGATTTGTGGGATGGCATAAGAACATAAATCCCATGAAATGACAGGTGAAGTTCACAGAACTCCATTAAAGGGTACTGCATAATGTGGCTGCATGTTTATTTATTTAGTTAGTTAGTTCATAGGTTCACAGGTTATTAGGTTATTGACCCAAGGGTCTTTACAAGCTTAGCCATTGAATCTCAATATAATACTAGATGAGAGATATTGTTTATGCCCAAGGTTTTTCTAGCAAGGACTACCCATGTCCAGGAGAGAAGCTGGGGCAATCCCTGGCAGAAATTTATGGCTTCCCATCCAGTTGTTCAGTTTGCACTTAAACAGGGTCATGGAGGTGCTGTACTTGATATGGACTGGAATCCAAAGGAGTGGCAAACTCTGAGAGAGGTATCTGTCTCTCCAGCAGGTCTTGTTTATGTCACAGGCTAGATTGAGTTCCCTGGAATAGGTGACTCTAGTCCCATTTGATTTACAGATGTGCAGAATTTCCATTAGCTTTAGGTCAGAGATAGCCCGGTAAACCAGGCATAAGTTGTCTCTAAGTAGTCTATATGCTATTGAGTACAGTGACACCGACTTCAGTCTGTCCATATAAGACAGGTGCTGGAGACCCTGATTTTTCTTAGTTAGAAATCTCTGAGGCCTCTCAAGTTTCTGCAGATGTCTAGTATGGTACATACCAAAGGGAGCATTATATTCAGTAAAAGGCCTGATGAGGGACGTGTACAGGGGAGTTATTACCTATTTTACTCTTAAGGTGTGCCTTTATTAATCACGTGAGCGACATAGAATGCCTTCCTCACCACAATAGACACATGGTGGTCAAAGCTGAGGTCACAGTCAACTTGTGTTTCCAGGTCTCTCACTACTGAATTGGTACTTAGGGCATTATTGTTTATTTTATAATCAGCAGAGACATTGCTTTTACAGAAGGGAATGATGATGCATTTTTTAGCATTTAGTTTAAGACCATGGGTTTGTCACCAATCACTGGTCTGTGTAAGTCCCTTTTAAGGTATGCTGACATTGCTAGGGGATTCAATGATAGCACCTCATTTGTCGTCATCTGCAAACTTGGCTAGCCACAGCCCTCCATTTTGGCCTAAACAAGAGAGGGCCCAGCACTGACCCTTGTGGGGCCTCACTGGTGACAGGTCTGCCACTTTAACTGAGTGTTGTCAGTCTGTGAGTCACTTTGTAACCCACCTGACAACATAGAAGTCGATATTCAACTGGTTAGTTTGGCAATGATAACCAAATGCGAGATAGTGTCAAAGGCCTTGGCCAAGTCAAGATAGGCTGTGTGCACGGCTTATCCCTCATCTATGACTCTGGTAACATTCTTGAAGAAGTCCACCAGGTTAAGCAGGTATGACCTGTCCTGGACAAAACCAAACTGAGATAGATTCAGGCTTTGAAGGTCACCTATATCCTTATTTATGAGGTCCATGATGATAGGCCCCTAAAGGGCCTATCACAATACCTGAGGAATGCCAAATCCCTATTATCACAGCTACACAGGTAAAAACTGAACTGTCCAAAGCCAAGAATAGCTTCCATGGGATCTGATTGCACTATACCTCAAGCAACACATAGCTCTTCAAAACCCACACCACCAACACACACACATAGTAACACTAAACCCACATATGCGGAGACCATTAACATTAACCTGCCCAAGCAACAAGAACCTCCAAAGCTGATAAGCAAACAAACACCAATCACAACCAAAGTAGCACATAGTTCAAAACTTCAGTGTGCCACCCAACAACAGCCCCTAAGGCAAGACAACGTACCCAACACTTTAGTCATAGGTGACTCCATAGTCAGGTACACTGATGTCCCACTAACCAGGCTGAACAAGGAGAAATTACTGTCAGCTGCCTGTCAGGAGCCAGGATCCACCACATAACACATGCACTCAAGTCACTCCACAAGTACAAATATGACTCTGTCATTGTCCATGTTGAAGTGAATGACTTGAGACGTACCGCCCTGGAATACATGAAAAGAGACATGGAGAAGCTCTCAGATCATATGGCCCAGGCAGGTATGACCCTAGCCCTGAGTAGCATCTTGCCTTCGCCCAGAATGATACTACAGTATAAGGACATAATGATTGACTTCAACAACTGGCTAAGCTTCTGGTGTCATTCAAAGGGGATCCAGTATCTGTCTGCCTGGGACGACATGATCAACAAACCACGATGCTTTGCCAGAGATGGTCTGCACCTGTTGTCCCTGGGATTCAGGGTACTGGCTAAGGCTCTTGCCACCCCCATAGTGCCTTTTTTAGGCAAGGCTCAAATGACAAAACTAATGCCGAAACAAATAAAAGCATGCAAAATCTGAAGGTAATGCTACTCAATGCTAGAAGGCTAAACCTCAAAATGCGCTCTCTGGAGGCACTTCTAAAAATGGAGAACATCGATATCTGTGTAGTAACTGAGACCTGGTTCAAGGTTCCAGAGAGCACCCCCACAGTACCAGGCTACAACTCTTACCACACTTTTCGGTCACCAAACCTGGACCAAAACACTAAAGGTGGTGGAGTGTCCATATTCACCAAGGATATTCACACATCTAGGCTAGTTGCCCAATACAATGCATCTGAAATACTACAGGTGCAACTAACACTAGGTAAGACTGCAATCCAAATTGTAGCTTGCTACAGATCCCCCACCATGCCCCAAGATTCTCACTACACCTTTCTAAACATACTGGAAAATATTAAGATACAACCTAACACCCTAATACTGGGTGATTTGAACTACCCTACCATTAATTGGGAAAACTACTCAGGTACCAACACCTTTTCCCAATGGTTCTTGGAATTCATCAATTCCAACGTCCTGGATCAACTAATCCATAGTCCCACCAAGAGCTCAAATATCCTTGACCTAGTCATTACCAACATGGGAGATCAATGCTCCACACCAGTGGTCACGCTCTCGTTGGTCAGGTCTGACCACAAGCAAATCACCCTTGACATCCACATCCCACCCCCACCCCCCAGTAGGGAAACCTCCATAAAAAACTTAGCCAAAGCCAATTTCATGCTACTCAAGTCAGAAGTAACAAACTTCACAACACCCTTGCAGACGGGAACTGAAAGTTTGTCTGCCGAATCCTACACTAAGGCACTGTACAAGCATATCCACGCATGCATAAATCGTGCCATTCCAAATAGAACCAAGATGCTCTCCTCCAAAAAAAGGAAGGCAATCTGGTGGTCCCCTGCCATAAACAAGTTATACAACAGAAGGAAGAAACTGTTGCAGAAAAGAGGAAAATCCCCAGATGCAAAAAACTCCCTTACCAGCCTCAGTAAGAAGGTGAGATCCCTCATAAAATCCTCCAAAGCTAATTATGAAAATAAAATTGCCAAAGATTCCAAGGACAACAACAAGGAATTCTATAGTTATGTCAGGAATCTAAATGGTAATGCTCAGATATGCTCTGTGCTACAACAGAATGGCACTAAATATACTGATCCCAAGGATATTGCCAATATCCTGGCAGATCGATTCAGTGCCAACTTCACCCCCCTCTCGCCCCTAAAGGGCCCATCTCAATAGCAAAAGATTGCCAAATACCGGCAATCATGACCACACAGGTAAAAAATGCACTCTCCAAAGCTAAGAATACAGCATCCATGGGACCAGACAACATCCCGGGCTGTGTACTACATGAACTACAAAATGAACTGGCACTACACCTAAGTGTCATGTTTAATCATAGCCTCACCTCAGGCTTCATTCCCAATGAGTGGTGCACAGCTACAATTATCTCACTCCACAAGGGGGGATCCACCTTGGACCTCGGGAACTATCTTCCCATCAGCCTGACGAGCCTGATCTGCAAAGTCATGGAACGCATTATCATGGAACTTATAAACAATGACATTGGCAACCTTCAAACACTGGACCCCACCCAGTTTGGTTTCGTGAAGGGCCGATCTTGTCTCCTCAACCTGATTGACTTCTTTGAATCAGTCCCCAGAGCCATGGACAAGGGTAAGAAGGTCCACACAGCCTACCTGGACCTCTCCAAGGCCTTCAACACCATCCCCCACTCTGGAATCATAGATAAACTTAAAAAGCTGGGCATTAATCCCTACGTCACTCAATGGGTCGCAAACTGTCTTACTGACAGAATCCACACTGTAAAGGTAGCTGACTCCAAATCCAGCTCCAGACAAGTGACAAGTGGAGTACCACAGGGTTCAGTCCTGGGACCGCTCTTGTTTGGCATCTACTTCTCCAAAGTACAGGCCAACACCAAGGGACTATGGCTAACAAGGTTTGCAGATGACTGCAAACTGGGAGCCATTATCGAATCCCCAAGTGATGTGGATATTCTACAAAAGGGCCTTACAGAGACAGATGCTTGGTGCCAGAGCCAAGGGCTCAAGCACAATGCCAATAAAAGTATAGTTATCCCCTTTGGGAAAAACCATGTACCCATGAATTACCACATAAGTGGCAGTACATTAAACACCAAAGGTGTGATAAGGGACTTAGGGACACAGGTGGACACTGGTCTCACCTTCGATAAACTCAGCAAACTCCAAATAATTATGAAACCAAATACCGACCAATGTAAAAGAAATCCAGGCCACCTTGTTGAGGTAAAAAACAGTCTTTATGATTTCCTTAAAACATATAAAGGGTAAAGAACCTGTACCGTAGTGCTTTCCATTAGCTTCCATGCGTTTAGTAATGTTAACAGAATCATGATTTTCTAAAACAGAATTTCGAGCTAGCAAAACAGTACCTCGTTTTTCAGAGTTTATTGAGCCATAACCTCGCCCATCATTATCGGGAATAGTCCGAGAACAGAAGGAATGGCAAGAACCTGTCAATACTGCTCCTTGTTGAGGAAAACTTTCTTTTGCAGCACCTGTGCCCGCCAACAGTCCACCATTACTGATGGTGCTGTTTTGCTAGCTCGAAATTCTGTTTTAGAAAATCATGATTCTGTTAACATTACTAAATGCATGGAAGCTAATGGAAAGCACTACGGTACAGGTTCTTTACCCTCTATATGTTTTAAGGAAATCATAAAGACTGTTTTTTACCTCAACAAGGTGGCCTGGATTTCTTTTACATTGGTCAGTATTCACCTTTGATAAACACATCACCAGAACAGTCAGGAAATCCTTCTATATGGCACATCTCATCATTAAGGGCTTTTCAGTAAGGAAAAAGGAGGTAATTGTCCCACTGTACTCATCCCTCAATAAACCCATTATAGAGTATAATGCCCCATTTGGTATGTACCTCAAAAGACACCTGCAGCAGTTGGAAAGGCCGGAGAAATATCTCACTAAAAGAATCACAGCCCTAAAGCAAATGCCTTATGCTGACCATCTAAAAAAACTCCAGCTATACTCTGTCACGTATTGTCTACTCAGAGGCGATCTCTGCTTAACATACAAGGCCATGTCAAACCCAGAGCTGTTGGACATGCTACACTTAAAGAAATCCCCGTCCCTCAGAGCCACACGATCCAGGGATCTAAACCTGGTCATCACAATGAACAAAACATGCAAGAAGGAAAGGTTCCTGTCCCGGAGACTCTCCATACTCTGGAAAAGACTGCCCATACATGTCAAACACTGTGCTTCTTTGGCCCTCTTCAAAAGGAACCTTGACGACTGGATGGGAGATGTGATCCCCGGGGTGAATTTCCTATCAGTCACCCTGCTAGACAGGGGACCAGGGAAGTACATGTCCTGGGTAGAAATAGCCAGGGAACTGCTATGGCTAGGCTTGTATAGGCCCTAGGGCCGATAGCCTAGTACCAACCTATGAACCTATGAACTGGCACCACACCTGAGTACCCTGTTCAATTACAGCTTAATTTCAGGCATTGTTCCTACTGAATGACACACTGCTATGGTCATCCCACTCTACAAAGGGGGAGTGACTACAGACCCTGGCAACTACCACCCCATTAATCTGATGAGTCTTGATATGTAAGGCTATGGAGTGCATCATTATAGACCTTATAAATAAGGACATAGGGAATCTTCAAACTCTGGACCCCACACAGTTTGGGTTTGTGAAAGGTAGATCATGCCTGCTAAACCTGATAGACTTCTTCAAGTCTATCACCAGAGCTGTGGATGAGGGCAAGGTAGTTCACACAGCCTACCTAGATCTTGCCAAGGCCTTCAACACCACCCCTCACTCAAGAATCATAGATAGACTCAGTAAACTAGGCATAAACCCCTATGTCATAAAATGGGCTGCCAACTGGCTCACTGATAGAACCCACACTATGAAAGTAGTGGACTCCAAATCTGACTACTAACCACTTACAAGTGGTGTCCCACAGGAATCGGTCCTAAGTCCTCTCCTGTTTGGCATATACTTCTCTGAAGTTCAAGCCAACACAAAGGGACTCTGGCTGACCAAGTTCACAGATGATTGTAGACATTCTACAAAAAGGCCTCACTGACACCAACGACTGGTGCCAGAACCATGGCCTTAAGCTCAATGCCAAAAAGTGCATTGTCATTCCCTTTGGGAAAAATTCGGTGCCCATGAAATACCACATAGGCTGTAGTCCACTAAACACCGAAGGAGTGATAAGAGACCTGGGGACACATGCTGACAACAACCTCTCCTTTGATAACCACATTGCTACTGTAGTCAGAAAGTCCTTCTATGTGGCACATCTCATTTCAAAAGGTTTCTCATCCAGGAAGAAAGAGGTTATAATCCCTCTCTACCCGTGCTTCATTACACCTATTATAGAATACAACACTCCATTTGGTGTGTACCTCACTAGACACCTACAACTGGAAAGGCCACAAATATACCTCACTAAGAGGATCATAGGCCTTAGACATATGCCCTATACTGACAGACTCAAAAAACTCAAGCTATATTCTGTCTCTTATCGCCTACTTAGAGAAAATCTCTGCTTGACCTACAAAGCCATGTCTGACCCAGAGCTGCTAGATATGCTACACCTAAAGAAATCCCAATCCCTCCATGCCACATGCTCCAAGGGCCTAAACCTCATTACCACAATAAACAGAACATGCTGGAGGGACAGGTTCCTAACCCAGAGAGTTCCCATACTCTGGAACAAACTTCCCATTCACATCAAGCAGAGCACTTCACTGGCCCTCTTTAAGAGAAATCTTGATGAGTGGATAGGCAATAGGAAGTTCACCCTGGGGATCACTTCAGTAGCCTTGCTTGACAGAGGCACTGGGAACTAACTTTGGGTGGCATGATGCCAGGGAATCTTCTTGGGCTAGGCTTATATAGGCTCCAGGGCCATTAGCCTAGTACATACCTATGAACCTATTTGTTCCATTGGCTTACAGATGAGGCTGGTTAAAGTTATGGGTCTATAGTTAAGTGGGTCTGTTGCTGAGCCACCCTTGTGGAGGGGGATGATAGTCACTGTTTGCCATTCAGTGGGGACAAAGCCAGTACTCAGGCTGTGGTTGAATAGAGTGCCTAATGGAGTAACTAGCTCTTATTTTAGAACATTAAGAACACAGCCTGGAATGCCATCTGGTCCCATGGAGGCTGTGTTCTTAGCCTTGGAGGAAGCATTGATGACTTGCTCTTTGAAGATGCAGGGAGGAGGAGATGATGACATGGTTTGTGGTATGCTTGGGAGGATGGCAAGGTGAAAATATCACCAAACCTGTCTGCTAACAGGTTTGGAATTTCCACAGGGTCAGTGTGTGATCAACAATTAGGTTGCAGATGTAGCTGAAGAACGTCTTATTGTTCTTCTTGGCTATGGTTGCTAAATTTTTCTCATAGTTGCTCTTTAAAGATTTTACAAGTTGTCTTATTTGCTTGTTTAGGCTGAGGAGGATGCTCTTCCAGTTCTGGGATCTCACTTTTGTATTTTTAGAAAGCGGCCTTTTTCACTTATTGTATAATTTATTAATGCTAGATGTCCACCAAGATGGTTTGTTTTTTCTTGAGGATCTTTCTTTAATCATGTCCGGCATGGCTGTGTCTATACATTTGTGTAGATGTTTATACAGGGCATCAGTGTATACCTTAGTATAGATGTCAATGCCATCACAGAAAACTGGAGCTTGGAATTCAATTATACCTTCCCTTAGGAGGGCATAGTTAGCATTGGTGAAGTTTCTTAGCCTGACTTCTCCTTTAGGGAGTTCTGATACTATTGCTACTTCACACATGACTGATTTATGGTTGGATTTGACCAGTGTGGGCCTCACACTTGAGGCATGGCATCAATAACTCATATTGGTGAGGACCAGGTCTAGAATATTGGAGCCCCTTGTGGGGTGGTGCACTATTTGCTCAGGGCATTTGAGTTAACAAAGTCCAGAAACTTTTGTGTGAGTGAGTTTGGGCTCATTTATAAGTTTCCCAATTAATGTAAGGGTAGTTGAAGTTACCCATGACTAGGATGCTAGGTTGTTCCTTAATTGTCCCAAGTAGGTCTAAATAAGCTGTGTGGACATCTTGGTTCATGGAAGGGGACCTGTAACTGACAATGACTGAAGGAGGGCGGTTTTACCAAGGTAATTTGGACTTGGAATAGCACCATAGAGTTTTCTTGTCTAACTAGTCTAGAAGTGTAATTATCTTTAATGAAGGTAGATACACCACCTCCTTTGGTTCTCACAACTTCAATTTGTGGTCTGAAAGTGTGTAAGCTATTGAGCGGTTACAGAGAGTGCAGTTTCTGATTTTAACTCCTAGTATCTAGCAGCATGACCCTTAGTTTCTTTGTGTTTGATATTTTCAGGTCAGGAATTTTGTTGTTGTGACCTTGCTTAAAAAAGGAATTATGGGGTATGCAAGATCCTTAGCCAGCAACAGAAAGCCTAGAGGTGCCAGGTGAAGACCATCTATGGCAAAGCAGAGTGGTCTATCCGCCATGTCATCCCAGGCTAACAGGAACTGGATCCAGTTTGAATCACACCAGAAACTAAGCCAATTATTGAAGTCAATAATTTTCTGTTTATATTGTGATATCATCTTAGCTGAGGGTAAAATGCTGCTCAAAGGTAGAGACATACCTGCCTGCTTGGGACACACATTCAGAGAGCTCAATCATGTCACTCTTCATATAATCCAGAGAGTTATATCTCAAGAGGTTTACACCAACATGAAGTATGAGAGAGTCATAACAGTACTTGTTGAGAGACTTGAGTACATGTGTGATCTGGTGAACCTTGCACCAGGCAGGCAGCTGACCGTAACCTTCTCCTTGTTCAACCTGGTGAGTGAGGCATCTGTATGTCTCACTATAGAGTCACCTACAACTAAAACATTTGGAATAGTTGTGCATTAGGTGCCATTTTTTATGTGTATTTGGTGCTTTGGGTGTTGTGTTAGGTGTGGTATGTTTCTGTTTTGGAGGTCTCTGGTGTTTAGTTAGGTTTCTGGAGAGTACCTCTGCATATGAAGATGTTTTGGGTGCATATTATGAATAGTGGTGTGCGAGCTGACAACCTGTTTAGTGTTGCTGTTCTGGGCATGAGAGAGCATTGATTCCAGATTCGTAGTGTAGGAGCATCTCTCGCAAATTGCACTTGAGTGATTTAGAAGTAAGGGGTTGTCAGTGTATTTGAGGCAGTTGCTACACTGCCTCAAAATACCCATGTCCACCAGGCTGGCAGGAGAAACAGAGGGAAATTAACAGTCCATAATGCAAGGTTTGAACCTGGTATCTCATAAGATAAGGAGAAAAAGATGAGGACATCAAGCAGGGAGCTATTTTAGGGTGACTAACCTATGGGGTGTACAATAGGAGGTCTATAAAAGAGGGAATCTATAGGGACTGATGTTGAGAAGTAAGAGGTAAAATCTCAGCTGGGTGGTTCACTGAACAGCCAAGAGCTATTCAAGAACTGCTTTGCTAGACAGCAGTCACGTCTAAGGGGAAAATACTTCTACTGGCGCTTTTGCATCTGTAACGGGCAAGAGTTACCCCCCTCTGCACAGTAGTGCACTATGCGCAAGCAAGAGCAAAGTAGCTAATACAAAGAAACCAATGAAACATCTCAAACTGAGCCCTGAACCAGTAAGCTTCAATTAGATAGTTGTACTTTATGATCCTGTCAAGAGAGTACAGGGGCCCTTCTACAAAAAAAAAAAAAAGATGTCCTGATTTTTAGTGTTCAATCTACAAACAGAACTGAATTCATAGGTTCATAGGTTCATAGGTAGTACTAGGCTATCTGCCCAAGGGCATTTATAAGCCTAGCCAGAGTGTGTCGGCTTTCGCCGCCCTGTTGATTAATTAACTGAGCCTCTGTCAAGAAGTGCCAATGAAGTGATCCCAGGGGTGTATTTTCTGTTACCCATCCACTCGTCAAGGTTTCTCTTGAAGAGTGTTAGTGAGGGTCTCTGCCTAATGTAGTTAGGAATTTTGTTCCAAGCATGGGGAGTCTCTGTGACAGGAATCTATCCCTCCAGCATGTTCTATTTATTGCTGTGGTGAGGTGCAGCTCACTAGAGTGAGTGTCTCGCAGTGACTTGGATTTCTTTAGGTGGAGCATGTCCATCAATTCTGAGTTGGACATGGCTTTGTAAGTCAGGCAGAGATCATCTCTGAGTAAGCGATATGCGACTGAGTACAGCTGGAGTTTTTCCAGTTGGGCTGCATAGGATATATGTTTGAGGCCAGTAATCCTCTTGGTGAGGTACCTTTGTGGTCTTTCCAGCTGTTGTAAGTGTCTTGTGAGGTACATTCCAAATGGGCATTGTACTCTATGATGGGTCTGATGAGTGACGAGTAGAGGGGCACTATAACCTCTTTATTTCTAGATGCAAACCCTTTAGTAATTAGATGGGCTATATAGAAGGATTTCCTAACTACTTTGGCAATATGATTGTCAAAGGGAGATTACTATCTACCTGGGTCCCCAGATCTCTTATTACCTCTTCTGTATTAAGGAGGCTGCCACTTATGTGGTAAATCATGGGTGTTTTGTTTTTCCCAAACGGTATGACTATGCATTTTTTGGTGTTTAGCTTGAGACCATGACATTGACACCAGGTGTCCATCTCAGTAAGGCCCTTTTGGAGAATGTCCATGCCAGCCAGAGAGTCAATTATGGCTCCCAGTTTACAGTCATCGGTGAACTTGGTTAGCCATAGTCCTCCTGTATTTTCCTGTACTTCTGAGAAGTATATGCTGAATAGTAGGGGTCCCAGGACCAAGCCTTGTGGGACACCACTTGTGACTGGTTTAGTGTCGGACCTACAGCCCACTATTCTTACCGTGTGAGTTCTGTCTGTAAGCCAGTTGGCAACCTATCTCGTGACGTAGGGGTTTTATGTTCAGGCTGGTGAGTTTTTCTATAATTCCAGAGTGGGAAATGGTGTCAAAAGCCTTGGCAAGGTCAAGGTAGGCTGTGTGAACTACCTTTCCTACATCTATGGCCTTGGTGACTGTCTCAAAGAAGTCAACCAGGTTTAGTAGGCATGATCTGCCCTTAACAAAGCCGAACTGGGTTGGGACAAGTGTTTGGAGATTCCCAATGTCTTTGTTAATAAGTTCCATGGTGATGCGCTCCATAGCCTTGCAGACCAGGCTAGTCAGGCTTATGGGGCAATAGTTACCAATGGTCAGTTGTGGCCCTTCCTTTGTGGAGCAGAATAACCGTTGCCGTGTGCCATTCTATGGGCACATAGCCTGTGGAGAGGCTGAGGTTGAACAGTGTGTTTAGGTGGGGGGTTAGTTCATTCTATAGTTCATGCATGACGCAGCCTGGGACACCATCTGGCCCCATTGACGCTGTGTTTTTGGCTTTTGAAAGGGCTGTTTTCACCTGTGCATCTGTGATTTCCGGGACGCTACACTTTTCCAGTATTGTTGTGGGCCCTTTTGGGGGTGAGAGGGGGGTGAAGTTTGCACTGAATCTATCTGCCAGGATGTTGGCAATATCAGTGGGTTCAGTATATTTTGTGCTATTTTGCACTAGCTCAGAGCATATCTGTGAGTTGCCACTTAGATTCTTGACATAGCTAAAGAAGGCTTTGTGGTTATCTTTCGAATCCTTGGCTATTTTTCTTTCAAAGTTAGCCTTGGAGGATTTTATGAGGGACCTTAGTCTCTTACAGATACTGATCAGGGATGTCTTTCCTTCTTGGGATTTGCTTTTTTTCTGAACTAGTTTCCTCCTTCTATTGTATAGCCTATTTATGGCAGGGGTCCACCAAACTGGTTTCTTTCTCTTAGGGGAGTGAGCTTTGGTTTTGCTAGGGGTGGCACGATCCATGCATCCTTGTAGCTGCTCATAGAGTGCATTTGTAAATGCTCCTGCATCTTGGACACTGTTATCCTTTAGCGTGGAGGCTGTGAAACTTACCACCTCTGTCTTAAGTAAGGTGAAGTTTGCTATAGAAAAGATTTTCATTGTGGTTTCCTTGGTTGGAGGTGGTGGTGTGGTGTGGACATCTAGAATGATTAGTTTATGGTCTGATCTAACCAGTGACGAGTTGACCTCCGGTGTGGAACACCTGTCGCCCATGTTGGTGATGACCAGGTCCAATATGTTTTCACCTCTGGTAGGGGAGTTTACCAGCTGATCCAGGGAATTTGAGTTGATAAATTCCAAGACGCGCTGGACCTGGGAGTTTGTACTTGAGTAGTTTTCTCAGTTAATGTTTGGGTAATTGAAATCACCCAATATCAGGGTGTTTGGTAGGACCTTCATGTTTTCCAGTGTCTCCAGAAAGGCAGAGTGGTGGTCCTGGGTTATGGAGGGTGATCTGTAGCAGGTCACAATTTGCATTGCAGATTTGCCTGATGTTAGTTGCACATGGATGATCTCGGAGGTATCATGCTGCGCCACTAACCTGGAGGTGTAGGTATCCTTAATGAATGTGGATACATCCCCTCCTTTTGTGCTTCAGTCCATGTTCTGTGGCCAAAATGTGTGGTATGACTTGTAGCCTGGTAGTGCTTGGGTGCTCTGTGGAGCCTTGAACCAGGTTTCAGTGACTGCAGAGATGTCAACGTTCTCCATATTGAGGAGTGCTTTGAGCGCATGCATTTTGAGATTTAAACTCCTGGCGTTGAGTAGCATAACCCTCATTTTTTATTTGTGCTGTTTATGGAGGTGGGTTTCACTTTTGAGCCTTGTCTAAAATGGCACTATGGAGGCAGCAAGAGCCTTGGCCAGTATTCGAAAGCCTAGGGGTGACAGGTGCAAGCCATCTCTTGTGAAGGAACGAGGCTTGTCGAGCATGTCGTCCCAGGCTGACAGACACTGGATCCCCTTTGAATGGCACCAGAAGCTTAGCCATTTGTTGAAATTGATAATTTTTTCTTTATACTGTGGTGTCATTCTTGGTGAGGGCAGGATGCTACTCAGAGTCAGGGTCATACCTGCCTGGGCTACATGATCAGAGAGCTCTTCAATGTATCTTTTCATGGAGTCCAGGGAGGTACATCTCAGGTCATTCACACCAACATGAACAATGACAGAGTCATATTTGTACTTGTTCTGGAGTGACCTGAGTGCTTGTGTTATGTGGTGGATTCTGGCTCCCGACAGGCAGCTAACAGTAACCTTCTCCTTGTCCAGCCTAGTGAGTGGGACGTCAGTGTGCCTGACTATAGAGTCGCCTATTACTAGTGTGTTAGGTATGTTATTTCGCCTTAAGGGCTGTGATTGTGTGGCACACTGATTTTGTGTTTTATGCGTTGTCTGGTTTGTGATGGGAGGTGCAGGTTTTTTGGATGTCTGCTTTGGAGGTCTGTGATGCTTTTGCAGGTTTTTATTTAGAGTCTCTTGAGTATGATTTTGTGTATTTATGTGTATTTTTTGCCAGTGCTGGCTTAGTATGTCTATGTGAGGCTGGAGGTGTGGTGCAAGTGTTAACCTTCTCCCCAAAACTGCCTGTTCAGTCTTGGGTGGAGAGAGCTTAGCCTCCAGTTTAGCTATATAATTGCATCTCTTACATATGTTAATGTTTTGTGGTAGGAGAAGAGGGTTGTCTGTGTACATGAGGCAGTTGTAACATTGCCTCAGGATACCCAAGTTCACCAGCTGGACTGGAGAGTAAACCTGAAATTGTCCTTTGGTCATGCCTGAATAGTAGGGTGAGCTGCTTAGTCGCTTGGTTTGTGAGGGGTGAATAATGAGCCTTGCCCTGCTGGGCAATCAAGTGTCGGGGTATATTAGTGCTTGCTATTAGGTCTGAGCAAGTGCTGGACTGTAGGATGCTTATTAAGTGCTTAGGTTGAGTGTTAGACTACTTTCAAGGGAAAAACTGAAGAGGAGACTTGGTGGAGCTGGGATAAATTTATCCCTAGCTAACTGGCACTGCCCAGACATGCAAAACCATGCAAACAGTTTTTAAACCAGGGAAATGAAAGAGATTGAAATTAGCCCAAAATGGCCTATAAACTATTAACTTCTTGGCTGGAACCACTCCTCCAGGGAGAGATGGCTGCTCAAAGTTCCCTCTCTCACAGGTGAACACAGAAACCTCCCTCTATCCAAGTAAGGTATGGGCAGCTCAAAAAATTGTAACACAGCCCTGACTTTAGCAGTAGCCTGCAAACTGGACTATACTAGCTTAGAAAGGTTGAAATCAAGGAATTTTTACACTTAAACAGCTTTAAACGACTGCAAACAGTAAAAAATACACTTAAAACAGCTTTAGATGAGTACAAGCAATCAGAAAAGGCTTTCAAACAAATTACACAATTAACCAGTAAAAAAATCTCAAAACGGAACCCTGTTCCTGTAGTCTTCAATCAGACAAGTTCTAACTGCACACTCCTGCCACTGGGGTGCAGGGAAACCTTCTCCAAAAAAGAAGACCTGGATTAGTGCTCAAGTTATACAAACAAAGCTAGATTCATCAGGCCTGGATCTAGTCTATGCTACAGCAAACAAGGTGCACCAATTTCAGTAAGAAACAGTTCAAATATGCAGGCACTATAAGCCTTTAACCAGAAATTCTCAGCATAGAAGGGCAGAGTCCAGCCTCTCCTCCCACAAGAGTGCAGACCAAGAACCTTCTTAATGTAATATAACTGGCCTGAAGCCCAAGTGCTTAAACCAGAACTAATACACTTTTAAAATAACAGACAATGAGCCTTCAATCAGCAGTTCCCAACTTAGAAGGATGTAAGCTACCTGTCCTGCCACAACAGTGCAGATCACAAACCTTAATGTAAAACAACTGGTCTGAAGCCCAAGTGCTTAAACCAAAAGGCTTAGAGTGATAGCTACACTTTAATCAGGTTACTACCAAGCAGTAATAAATACAATTGAATACTTTTAAGAAGGCCTGGATTAGTGCTCAAGTTATGCAAACAAAGCTAGATTCAGCAGGCCTGGATCTAGTCTATGCTACAGCAAACAAGGCGCACCCATTTCAGTAAGAAACAGTTCAAATATGTAGGCACTATAAGCCTTTAACCAGAAATCCGCAGCTCAGAGGGGCAGAGTCCAGCCTCTCCTCTCACAAGAGTGCAGACCATGAACCTTCTTAATGTAAAATAACTGGCCTGAAGCCCAAGTTCTTAATCCAGAACTAATACACTTTTAGAATAACAGACACTGAGTCTTCAATCAGCAGTTCCCAACTTGGAAGGATATAAGCTACCTGTCCTGCCACAACAGTGCAGACCAAAAACCTTAATGTAAAACAACTGGTCTGAAGCCCAAGTGCTTATACCAAAAGGCTTAAAATGATAGCTGCACTTTAATCAGGTTACTACCAAGCAGTAATAAATACAACTGAATACTTTTAAGAAGGCCTGGACTATTGCTTGTTATGCAAACAAAGCTAGATTCAGCAGGCCTGGATCTAGTCTATGCTACAGCAAACAAGGTGCACCAATTTCAGTAAGAAACAGTTGAAATATGCAGGCACTATAAGCCTTTAACCAGAAATTCCCAGCTCAGAAGGGCAGAGTCCAGCCTCTCCTCCCACAAGAGTGCAGACCACGAACCTTCTTAATGTAAAATAACTGGCCTAAAGCCCAAGTACTTAATCCAGAACTAATACACTTTTAGAATAACAGACACTGAGCCTTCAATCAGCAGTTCCCAACTTAGAAGGATGTAAGCTACCTGTCCTGCCACAACAGTGCAGACCACAAACCTTCTTAATGTAAAACAACTGGTCTGAAGCCCAAGTGCTTAAACCAAAAGGCTTAGAATGATAGTTACACCAAGCAGTAATAAATACAATTGAGTACATTTAAGATGAAACAAAAGCAAAATAAGGTAGGAAGAAACACAAGTACAGTAAAAGCAGATGAAAAAAGTGCAATTTTTATTTCTGAGTGAGCAAATGAGATGGGACCAGGAGGAGTATCCAAATGAAAATTTACAAGAGGGGCAGGCAGTTTCAAAGCCACTAAGATTAATACTAAGAAAAAAGCAGGGAGGGTGGGTGGGGAACTAACTGAAAAAAAAACAGAGCTCCAACTTCCAGCTATACAGTATTCAATGCACCACAAATAAATCAATTTAAAGGCTGTATTATTTGAAAAAGTGCAGATAAAGATTTACTTAAATTCACTTATATGTCCATTTTTTTGCATGTAGGTCTTAGCTGGCCAAAGCTCAGAGTTTAAGCAGAAAATAATCGAAAATGTACCACTTATATAAGGCAGAAACCTAATAACAATGAAGTGAACTACCCCCACTTACCACTGGCTATTCAGGAATTCTAACAAGCATTAAGTGAAAAAACAGAGCCACAACTTCCAACTAGATGGTATCCAATGCAACACAAATAAATCAATTTAAATGCTGTATTATTTGAAAAAAGTGCAGATAAAGATTTACTTAAATTCACTTATACATCCAGTTGATTGCATGTAGGTCTTAGCTGGCCAAAGCTCAGAGTTTAAGCAGGAAATAATCCAAAATATACCACTTATATAAGGCAGAAACCGAATAACAATGAAGTGAACTACTCCCACTTATCACTGGCTATTCAGGAATTCTAACAAGCATTAAATGAAATAACAGACAGACTGAATCCAATCTATACTACAGCCAATAGAAGTGCAATGGAGAAACAGAAAAAAGCAGGATATTTTTTAATTAAATTAGCAACAGTGTAAAAAGCAGCACAGTTTTCTTGAATTAATAAGAGCAACAGAATAAAAAAGCAGAAACAAATCTTTCTTAAATTAAGTAAAAGTAGCAGTTATTTTTTAAATGAAGAAATACATTATTTTTTAAATTAAAAATAAATAGATAAATATCCCATGGTAGCTGCAGCCACAGCTGCAGTGAACTGCACTTGCACTGTTTATGGCCCTCTGGAACTGTGAGCCCCTCTTAACTTCCCTAATCTCCTTATTACCTTCCTCCAATAAATTGACCTCACAGCTAAAAGTGCACCTTCAAAAATCAAGCAAAATGCAAATGCCCTCAATCAGGTCATTTAACCTAATTACCTCTTCTCTCTTCACTTCTTTTCATATCCTACTTCCATAGTGCCTCAATTACTTTCTTAATGGAACACATCTATTGGTTGCTCACGTGTTTTATCGCATACATATTATTTCTGCACATATTATATATCAATATCTATATATATATATATATATATATATATATATATATATATATATATATATATATAGAAAGAGAGAGATGTAAATAGACTTTTCTTATATGTAAAAAATCCCTTGTGCAGAGGAAAAGGAGACAATCCAAAAAATAAAATCCACAGAGGCAGTATATCAATAAAAACTGTTGATTTATTTGTAAGCACTTTCGCAATAAAAATTGCTTCATCAGATCGTCTGATGAAGCAATTTTTATTGAGAAAGCGCTTATAAATACATCAACAGTTTTTATTGATATACTGCCTCTGTGGGTTTCATTTTTTGTATTGTCTCCTTTTCCTCTGCACAAGGGATTTTTTACAGTTTTACTTTGTTTGTTTTGCTGTTGGGGTCTGTTTTAGTCTTTTCTTATATATTTACTAATTCTTTCTTCAGTTGTCAGAATGCTTTAGCATTGTCTGCTTTATTTCCATAATGGGCTGAGAATTAAATGGTCTGTTATGATCAGTCCTGTACCTTGGTTAACAAATCCAAATAAATAAGTACAATAATAACAAGTATTTACTATAGGATACAGATACATTTTACATCATAAAGTGATATCTTGCAAAAAGTTGACCAGTCCATACATTATTGCACTAGCAGAAGATATATAATCAGCAATGAGATGTTTTGTGAGATGTGTGCAACTTAGTGTAGTCCCCTGGTGGATCTGTATGCATATTTAACCTCCATACCTCTAGCTGATATTGTACTCTCTAATGGAGATCATCATACAGATGGTGCACTTGGCTTTCCATTCAGTAGATTCCCTGACCTCCATTGTAGGTAGACCATGATGCCTTGCCATACACATCAGTCATCAACAGCGCTCTTTCTGGATCTGTCAGGTGATAATAGAACAGGAAGTTAATGTGACTCATCACCAGGGTGCCCTTCCTGGATGAATGTGGACCCCTGATGCCACCAATTCATCGGTGTGCCACCACCGCTCCTGTATTCTCTAGCTGAAACCATTAGCAAATGCTTTCCAAGCTACATAAACATTGTGCTCCTTCAAATAATTTCACCTTGTATGTGTACCATATTGCACATTCCTCTTACATCATAGCCAATGCCGTATGTCATATGCAAACCACTTTCACCTACCAACACTTGTTGGTGAAAGTTTGTAACCTCCTAAGCTGCATGCTGTCCCATCATTATTTTAGGACTGTAGACCCATGTATGGCTAAATCATACACAGCATAGTGACTGTAACATAATCTAGCAATGCAAACAGGAGAACTGTACTGTGAGCTGCTTTGAGACTGGCAGATATCCTACATAGTACAGAATTAATGTGAATCCATAGCATTACATACTAGCTTAAATCATTAATAATGTAAGGCATAAGAGGTATAAGTTGTCAGAATCATACTAGTACCTGCACAGGGATAATACAGAGCAGGAACTTACCAAATGGTATCTCAGAAAAGGAATTGTTAGGATAAGTATAACTCCTCTGCCTATCTGTACTTATTTTTGATCTATAACAGTAAGCTAAAGTTAGAGATGTTTTATTTCATAGCTTTTATACACACTTCATGCTTCCTACTGTTTTACCTGTGAACATAATTCTTGTCTTCACTCTTAGTCATAATTTATCTCCTCCAACAATTAGCTGCTGTACCCCCTTGTGTGTATATCTGACACTGGCATTCTTTCATTTGTGATGGATATCTGGCAGCAAGATGGGTTATACTATACAAACTACTCAAACTCCACACATTTACTCTCCTTGCAGCTAGACTTCATGAAAAAAAAAACAATTATTTCCTTAAAATTTACATATATTGAAAATGGTACAGCATATTAGTGCATATGTGAAGAGTGCAGGAATTAAAATGACTAATGTCCCCTATGTCTGCTAACAGCTTGGAACAGCCCTGGATGGAAGTTTTCCTTTTCAGGGGAAGCACAGCGGAATTGTCTGATAGAGAGACATTGTGAAATGGTCTGAGTCACACAGTAAACAAATGAAGAGTGAAGCAATCAAACTGCACTGCAGAAACAGCTTATAGCCTTATACATCTGTACTAAGTACCAGATAATGTTGCAGCCTAACACAGTGCAGTTCACACCTATGTGTGCCTGAAAAAAACAAGGTTAATTAAAAATGCACTCACAATTAAAATATTAACACTAAACTTCTAAATGTCATGCTGTCCACTTTATTCATAACAAAATAATAATAATAAACATGCTGTCAACAGTTAAAAAACAAGAAAAACAATGATTGTACCTAAAGAACTTGGCTCATATGATGATGTTCCTGCTTACTATAATCAGTTCCTTGTTTTACAGTATAGCTACTGTAGGTTGCAGGAACCAAGTATTTATACACGCACACACACACACACACACACACACACACACACACACACACACACACACACACACACACACACACACACACACACACACACACACACACACACACACACACACACACACACACACACACACACACACACACACACACACACACACACACATCCTTCAGATACAGTTATTTGTGTGACTGTATACCTCATATATCTGTTTGAGCACAAGTGAATGCTTACATTCATAACAAAGGGCTGGAAACCCATTGCAACCCCCATCTGCCCTCTCAACTTCATAGCTCAAATTAGAGACAAAGATCCAAAAATCAGGAAATATAAGTACATGTTTCTCTTAGGCACTTACAAAGTTGCTAGAATAAAAAGTTTTGCACTAGCAAGCATTTTCTGAGGGATACTAAGTCAGAAGTTAATGCCTGACATTTTTTAATGACTGCTATCCACAGCACTTTGCCAGAAACGACACATTTTTACAAGGAATTACAAAAATACCTCTCAACTTCTTTGATCAAGAATTCTAGACAAAGACAAATTTTAAATACCATTTTGTTTTATCTATCTGCTAAACTGGTAAACTCCCTGTGCAAAGTGCCCCTTTTCAGGGATCACCCAGAAGCAGCAGAAATCCCAATTTACCCTACCTAAATTTTCTGTGTCTGTCTGAAAATACATTCCATTCCTATGACTCTATCCCAGTCAGTCAGTTCTTAGTCCATCTGTAATATTCCAGTCAAATCCATCTGAATTAGCAGAATCCCTTTGGAAGGCCTAGAACATAAATCCATCTGAGTTTGTAGATGGAGGGAAAAGAAGACAAATCCATCTGAGTTTCACACACACACACATACACACACACACACACACACACACACACACACACACACACACACACACACACAGACACACATAAAACCATTCTTCATATCTGCAAGGTGCTCAAATGAAAAGTCTCTTCTATAAAACAACCACGTACAATGCTATTTAAAAAAGTCTGTTTGCTATAATGCCGTGCAAATAATAAAACTCTAAACCACTTTGGCAATTTTTGCTTGAAATCTTCAGCGTAACTGATATCCTTCTGTGTGTGCTTAATGTGCAGTTTTTTCCCCCTGTGCTCAATTGCAGGTTTTAGAGGCTTACGTACATGGTAATCAAAGTGGAAACAACTCTTTCTTCCATGAGTGCTTCTGAGACAGAGCATTTTTCAAAGCTGCTGATGAGATGGAGCCTTTTTTTTTTTTTTAAACCCAGCACCAGGCCCTTGAGCCAGCAACAGGTCTTAGGCAGGATCTGGCTCTGCTAGTTACAGTCACCTAATAGTCTTATGGTTATATGGGGATGTTATATGTGCATTGTGGGGAAAGACAGATTTAGGAAGATTACGTGTAATTGTGGTTAGCGTCTTCTGCATGGAGACATGCGTGAATGGGCGCACCTTCGTTGAAGGTTGTGCATCAGGGCTGGCAACTTGGCACGTAAAAATCAACTGCCAATCATGTGGTGACCCCGAACCAGGAAAAGCCGAAAGACTTGTAATTGTGGTTATGCAAATGAATAGTGATTCCCTTCTCCTCTGCACCAAATCACTAACACAGTCAGTGACTCTCCTTAGAAGAGAAATGAGGGCCATGCCAGTATTTGGAAGGACTGGTTTGACAGAATCTTGGAATGGAGGTATAACGTAATACCATATCTCAGTAGGGACAGCACCAAGTGATAGCAGTCTGCACATTAAAGAAATGCTGGTATCTTCCTGTATCATTTGATCTTTGTGTTGGTTATTCTCGTATTAACATATATGTTGTCAATCAATGCTGTGTTGAAGATGTTTATATCAATATTTACATTTACTGACCTACAGCCAGTCTACAGAAAACCTTAAAAATGAAGCACACATTTTGCAAAATAACGGTGTTACTAGTATTATACACATCATTTAAAATTTGCATTTTAAAATAGTGCATTGATTTACATTTTAAAACTTAGTGAATGACATTAATTCACCCAAGTGTACAAACAAAAATGTGGATGTGCCTTTTCTAATAACATAATATATGTTACTGAATGTAGAAAGGCAGGTTGTATGTTACAAAAATGAGGTTCTGAAATGCAATATTTCATGTCCTAGTTTATTCTGTACCATATAATTCGTCAATTAGCTGTGCTAACTTGTTTGAGCACTATAACACTGTTCACTTCATTGTGTTTAGTTTTTTTGATAGAACAGTAACAAACAAAACATATTATCAATATGAGAGGAGGAGGGAAATGTTAGAAACATTTCCTTTTCCCAGAGTTTTTCTGATCTTACAGATGTAATATATAAGCAAGGGAGTATGGGTTGCAGGACTGCTAAATCCCCCTGCAGAAAATGCATATGGGGGTGCTTTTGTGATTTTGAATTTGTTTGAGGATATTTCTTTTTTATTTGTTATGAGGTTTGAATAGTGGCTGATGTAATAATGAGATGTGATAAAATGGGATGATGTATAAAAGCTTGATGTACAAATATGCAGGCAAATTTGCTAGTTACAATGGCAGAGAGATGGTAAGTATATAAACCTCTGCTTTATTCCAAAACAAAGATTAAAAATCAGAACATTCTTCAGGCTGAGGATGTTGACATTTGCTTTTCAGTTTATATTCAGTGCCACATTGTTCAGTTTAGTAGATGGAGGCTAGAGGATGCCAAGTTAACTGATGACTCTGAATAAATCCCTAGCACTATCTTTTTTCCTGTCAAACTATATCTGTGCTACTCAGTTTTGATGTGCAACCCAAATCATCTGTTTAAATTCATAGTGTCTGGTGACATGTCTAATTTACAGTCTTTCTGAATCCTTCTGTTACACAGGGGATGGCACATGCCTGCCTTACATTAATGCTATGAGACATGTACAGTCACTTCTGATGCATCATCTTTTGTTGTGTCAGTCTATTAAATGGATGGCTTCTGAAAAACAAGACTTTTCAGGATGTTTCAATCTTTATTGCAATTCTTGCTTCCAAATGAACTCTCCTGACTTCATGAAATGATTGACTCTGTAAGTGGGACAACAGCCAGCAAAGCCATGAAGAAAAGAATCCTTGGTGCCACTGTCATTAGACTGCTCCATTCCACTGTCATGAAATTTCTCCACATCAGGGATTTATTCAGTAAAGAACCAAAACAAAAACAAGAACAAAGTGAGTGATACCAGAAAATTAAAACAAGGATGTCATTAGTTCTCATGAAGTTTGGTTATTCCAAATGAATCCGCTAATCGTAGGATAATAAAGTTTTGGTTCTGTCTGAAACGAGGCATATGTTCGCTTGTGATCCTTGTTTTAATTTATTCAGTAATTTCTGTGTAGATCAATGGAGCATCATGCAATATCAGGGAATATCTTAAATGCACTTGTGTCATCTGTACAAAGTTACAGACCCATTCTGGAAAAAGAGATTACAGTACAGATGAGCTGTAAGCATTCCAAGCTTGCTACTGTCACTGTCTATTAAGATGACCTTATTTAAACTTGGAATCACTCACTATATATAATAAGGTCGGTCGTTAGCTTTCTGACTGAAACAACATTTGTGGAAAGTACATTCCTACAACACCTGGACCACTCTGAGAAGTTTCAGCGATATCGGTAGCTTAAAGATTGCCTTAAGCAGAATTTACCATTGCACTTCCTCTGTTTATTCCAGACAGAATCATGAGAATTTGCATATATTGTAGTGATTAATGTAACATGATTATATTTGCTTTTGCAGTATACATCATTTCATTGTAACATTATGTTCTGTGAAATTGCATAGTTAGAATGTTATAATTCAAACTTTTATTTAAAGTTATGTATGCTATGACATCTGTCTGCTGTACGTCACATACCTTCTTGCTGGCCAACTAAAACATTTCAAACATTTAATTTCAGATATTACTGTTTTCACAAATTAGAGCATTCGATGTTTTTAGTTTGATAATTAGCTGTTCCCTTTTATTTAAATTCAGTAGCCGAACATAGACCCGGCTACTGCAACCAAAAAATAAATAAAATAAAATTCAAGCTGTTATCCCATGTTTAACTCTTTGGTTGCACAAAACAGAGACATAAAATATTCGACTGTATTTATCTTCTAGAGATAGGTTTCCATGCTGATTTCAGAGTCTTAACTCAGATATGAGTTGGCCTGTATCCTGAGGCATATCTCTCAACCTTCTCTCTCTAAAATGCAGGATGCTACCTCTAATAATGTGGAATAAATGCACAAAAGGTAGAAAACCTACTAATAGCATGCTAACAACTTTACCTAGGATACTTTACCTAGGATGTTCACATGATGGTTAAAATGTGTTATTTTATACATATAAAAAGTTATTTTGATGAATGAATTTGATTCAGTATTATTTATCATGCATATCAGTTTAAAATTCATATTATTTAATGTGAGAAAGACCCTTTCAATGTGGAATATGGAACATGGACTTTGTAAGACTCAAAATGAGGAACATTCTTCATAATGAGGTACACTTGAGAGCTATGTCCTAAGGAAAGTGAAATTGCTTCTACCACCTGCGTGAATAAAAGTAACAGAAAGCTTTTGTGCCTTATCCTGGCATACGTTACTAATAGGTTCATATGTTCAGAGGTAAGTGCTAGGCTAGCTGCTTTTGCCAGCCATTTTAAGCCTAGCAGAATTTCCTTTTTGTGCTCAAAATAACATATCTCATTTGGTTACAGCTTGGCCTTACCTATCCCATGGTTAATAATTATATATTACTAACTCCTCGAAGTATGGAGAAAACCAGGACAAAAATTAATATTTCCAAGGATTTTAATGTCACTCCACTCGCAGAAAACTAAACACTCAAAAAGCATAAGATTCAAAACTGCATTAACGCTATTCCAAGTACTGCGTTTTCGTATTCCACACATTATATATTAGCCCTAAAGAGAACAACTGAGATCATTCCATACATAATTTGAGGGGACCCATACATATGATAAAGCATTCAGGAGTTACCTCTGTCCATTAGTAGTACAGGGGCAGTCCTGGGGTAAATGCTATCTTTCCTATCAATAGATCTAAGCTGCATTTAAAAATGGACAGGGATGAACTTTGTTTTATGTTAATGGTGAGACTGTTCCACAGCAGCAGAATCCTCTGCAAAATATGCCCATCCCTCCAAACCTTTATGTTGATGTTGCAGAAGAGGTTTAGCTCCCTAGACTGAGTAATCCTGATGGCATTTGACTTGCTGATGTGCAGTAAGTCCATCAGTCATGGGTCGGATGATGCTTTGTATGCCAGACACAGGTCCCCTTTTACCAGTCTCTTGGATACTGAGTATGCTGACAGGGCTTTCAGTCGGTCCATGTAGGATATGTTGTTTAGACCTTGTATCCTTTTAGTAAGGTATCTCCATGGGCATTCAAGTTGTTTCACATGTCTGGACAGATACATACCAAAGAGGGCATTATATTCAATGATTGGCCTTATGAGGGCTAAGTAAAGAGAGACAATGACATCCCTAGATCTAGACACAATCCCTTTGTTTATAAGCTGTGCAATATAGAAGGACTTTCTTACAACAATAGAAACATTTTGGTCAAAACTTAGGTCACGGTCCACATAAGTTCCCAAATTCTGAACAACAGGTTCAACTCTTAGGGTCATATTGTCAATGTGGTAGTTCACTGGAGTAGTCCATGATTTTGGCACCAGTTTTTTATTTGAGACAAACTTTCCCACAGGATGGCTAAGTCTTTTGTGAATTCAATTACTGCTCCTAGCTTGCAGTCATGTGCAAACTTAGTCAGCCAGATCCCTTTGGTATTGGCTTTTACTTCAGAAAAGTAGATGAAAAACAGGAAAGGTCACAGCACAGAGCACTGGGGCACTCCACTTGTGACTGGTCTCTTTGTAGAGGAACTTCCCCTATTTTCATTGTGTGCATCCTATCTGTAAGCCAGTTGGCAGTTCTGAGGGGGAAATAGGGGTTTATTCCAAGTTTATTTAGCTTTTCTACTATTTCTGAATGGGAAATTGTGTCAAAGGTTTTGGCTAGGTTGATGTATGTGGTGTGTACCATTTTGACATCATCCATTGCTTTGGTGATCTTTTCAAAAAAATCCACCTGATTGAGTAAGCATGACCTGCCCTTGATGAATTCAGACTAAGATGAGTCCAGTGTTTGGAGGTTCCCTATGCCTTGGTTGATTAATTCCATGAAAAGTCTTTCCATGGGTTAGCATATGAAGCTGGTCAGACTTATGGGTCTGCAATTGCCTGAGTCTGTTGAAGGTCATCCATTATGCAGGGGAATGACTGGTAGCTGTTCTCTATTCACTTCGTACAAAAAGTGTATGGAAGCTGAGATTGAACAGTGTTGTTAGGGATGTGGCTAAATCATACTTCTTGTTACCTAAGATGCATCCAAGAATATTTTCAGGATCCATTGAAGTAGTATTTTTAGCTATTGATAGCACTTTTAGGACCCATCTATTTGAGGACAACAGTGGTCATTTAGCAGTTTGAACAGCTGACTAGAATGGGTTTGAGAAACTTACTTACTCAGTGACTTTCCTGAATCCAGTGTTTTAAATTCCTTCTCATTTATGATTTAAGCACTTTTGAATCAAACGGCAAGTTATCATATCTAAATGCAGTTATTTTGTGTAGTTTTTCTCCTTCCCTTTAATATTCTTTGAAAGAAAAGGATTGACTGTGTTACCATAAATGGGAAACAGAAGTGGATCTTGGAGACCGGCTGCTTACTGAGACTTTGAACTAGCATTGGTTTCTTAAGGGGTCAACATGTTTCCTTTAGTTATTTATTTTTTTTTTTGTTCATTCATTTGTAATTCTATTATACTTGATGTAGTGGTTATTTTAGGTTAGCCACAGGTCTACTGGCAAGAATACAGTTTAGTGTGTAATTTGTTCTAACAACCTGGGGTTCTTTACAAATATCTTCACTTTATAATCTCTCTACTGTATTTGTATTTTATTTCTAGATGTTTGGCACACTTTGTTTTATTAATTAATTTGTTTGCCTGTTTGTTTATTTATTGTTTATTGTTTGCTTGCCAGGAATAGCGATTGATCCAAAATGGACCTTTCCATCATCAACCATTAATAATGCCAAAACATGCATCATAAAATATATGCAATAAATAGAACCAATGAGCCAAACAACTAAAATAGCAAGGAAAACAAGGTGAATCTAAATTAAGAGCAAACAATATTTCTGCTATTAAGCTACCATTTTAAGGAAAATCAAAAAAGTTAAGTGGGGCTGAATGTCCCCACTGTGTTCAAAAGTTAATCACAATAAAATGTCTCAAAACTCTGTGGAGCAAGTATGTGTGAAACACTGTGTAAGCCACTGTGAAATTTAGGTTCAACATGCGTAAAGCTTGGTATACGATTGGACAGCAGAAGTTTCCAACTGTACCTGTGGAACCAACAACAACCATTGACAGGCAAATCTCAATGCCCAGGAAGGGCAATATGGCATTTTGAGAAAAAGTCAAAAACAAAGAAAGCTGTGCAGATTGGATATATTATGGTCTGAAACATACTGCTTTCAAAATGCTTGCTTTGTACAAGTTGTTAGACAGGCAGTCAAAGGTTAAACTCAAAACATATGCAATATATGAAGCCTAGCCAACACTTAAAGGCATTTGTTCTTTCCAACAGCATAAATAAAATAGCAATGATCATAATTATGTGTAATTGTAAATAACACTCAAGCATGATACTAAACATCAATACAATAATAACTGTTGTGAAAGCAATAGTAATTATATAAGACTGAATTACAAAGGACAGAAAACATACTGTTTACATCAAGCCGAAAGCTATATACCTCTAATGGTGAATCTTTGGAATAACAACAAAAAAAAAAGACCTGAACAAACAAATTGGTATTAATTTACCTTTCTGGGTGCATAATATAATTTAATTCTCCCTTTGGTATGTACCTCATTAAGTTCCTAAGTAACTCAACAGACTTCAATGTTTCCTCACCAAAAAGATCTCAAGTTACAGTACTACTTAACTACTTTAACAGACTAAAAGCCCTATCCCTCTATTCAATGTTGTACAGACTTCTGAGAGATGATATTTGTTTAGCCTTCCAGTCTATGGGGGATTCAACACTCACTGAACTCTGTTTCCTTTATCTAAAGAGCAAACACCCACAAAAGAGACCTAAACACAGACCATATCAACAACACCAGATGGTGTGACAGATAATATAACCCAATGTATCAACTACTTCTGAAATAGTCAGCCCTTAAATATCAAGCAAATTGCTTCCTTAGCAACCTTTAAAACCAGTTGGTATAATTAAATGGGTGATTGTAAGTGATCATCTGGGTTATGTGGGTAATTCTACTTAAATGGGTGATAATGTGAGTCACCCATCAATACTAGCTGATGAGGTTGAGTGTCTTGATGGTCTCTTCAGTCACAAGTTAAGTAAGAACCTGTGAATCTGTAACAGTAATTAAAGCAATTAAAGAGCAGTGGTCTGTGGTCATGAAGAGGAATGAAAACGAGAATATGCCCACCGAACATTATCACAACTTAGGCTAAATATCAGGATAAAAAACTATTGTGCATTCTCCTGCCTGTATAAACAAGCTCTTCTACATGATTATTACTTTCCTCTTCTCATCTTTATGAGTTTGTTACAATGCCATCTCTTACAGCCAGGCATGATGCTGATCTAAGAATAATCTCATAGGAGAAGCCCTCACAAAGTTACAGGAGAGAAGGCTACCAAAAGGGAACCTGCCTGAGATGTGAATAGAAGACCAGGCCTAAACTATTGCAGCAGAGAGTCTCACAAACCTGAAAATACAGAGCATTAGAGTTAGGAATTTGGGATGGAACAGCACAGCAGGGAAGATCCCTGGGAGACAGCACAACAGAACAACATCCTAACTAAAAGGAGCAAATATATGTTTTTTGTACACTCATGGCCAAAATGACCAAGACATTAAAGAAATATCTAATTTGTTAAATTTGTGGTTTTGTTATTCATGTTTGTGGATTCCTTGACTGTCGCGCTCATCTATGACCAGGCGTCTGGAGAGGAATACTTAAAATGCCTCATGATGTTGCATGTTGACGCTATCTCTTTGTTGTTTAATGTACTATCTGAAACAATATGAACAGTACATGCCATTTTGTTACATAATGTGCCACTGAGTTAATCTGTGTGCACATCATTTTGTTTACAAAGGGTTTAGATTTCCGTCTAAAATCATAGAAAGGTCAGGATGCCAATTTTTCTGAAGACTGATTTAATGAGTGACATAGACATTTTTTTTTGATTTTCAAAGGCTTAAATAAATGTTCCATGAATCCAGTATACATTTGCAGGTTTACACTCATTTTTTTACAGATGTCTAAGATATAATGGACTTGATCCTCAAGGGCAGGCAATCCATACATAATGCTGGTAGCACACCATCAAGGAGGAACATGGGTTAGAGGATCAGTCATGGGTAAGAGGAACTACCAGATGGAGGGTACATTTTTTTCTAATTTATTAATTTGTGAGTTGTATACATGGGATCAAAATAATGCTTTTTTAGCTATGATCTTGGAAAGTAATGACAAGAAAAACAAACATAAATGCATGCATTCAAATAAATGCAAATCTGGCAAATGCCAAGACATAATTAAATAATATAACCACAATAATCTAATATCATCAGCTACTTAGGCAGATGATTAAAAGATAGGTGTACTTCAGGAGAATAGAAAGATACTGATTTTTATCTGACAGATTTTGTGGCAAGGACACTAGAAAGCTGCCTAAAATGATGTAGAAAAAGCTAAGCACAAAGACACAAACAAACAAAGACACACACACACACATACACACACACACACACACACACACACACACACACACACACACACACACACACACACACATATCAATGGAGGCACCGAGAAGATACTACTGGCAAAAACCCAGCATGAATTTTTCCCTGTCTTGGACATCATGCTTTGCTAGAGAGGGTGAAACAGGGTGAAAAAGATACATTTCACCATAATGTTGTAAAATGTCTGCCCTCAGCCTTTACTCTCTACAATGCACAGCAAGATTTGACAAAGAAGACAGTGTTTGCTTTCAGGAGAAGAAACCACCTGATATCAGTTTATGTCAAGGAGATATTCCACCAGCATAGTTTGAATCAAATGGCAAGTTATCATATCTAAATGCAGTTATTTTTTGTAGTTTTTCTCCTTCCCTTTAATATTCTTTGAAAGAAAGGGAATGAATGGCATATATACCATTATTATGGTGTGCAGGTGGCAGGGAACAAGAGCGGTTAAAGGTGAATGTGAACATCAAGAAAAAAGACCAGGAAACTATCTGGGAGGTATTGGCCATTGCCATATTCATCTAACTGACTTACTTTTATCTAGCTCATTGCTCAAACAAACCAAGCATACTTTTTATTTGTGTCTGTGTGTGTCTGTGTGTGTGTGTGTGTGTGTGTGTGTGTGTGTGTGTGTGTGTGTGTGTGTGTGTGTGTGTGTGTGTGTGTGTGTGTGTGTGTTTTAATGATTTCAAGTGGTACTGTTGAATGCCTTGATTGTTGAAATGGAAATTGTCATATTTTTACATTTATTCTTGCTTCACTGATAGATGAAGCAATGCACTGGAGTGATTTACTGTGAGATCAGTAGATAGTGAGGATTTCCTTTTCCACATTGCAGAGCAGTCTTTAGAAGTACAGTATATCAAATAAAGTTGTATGGTGCAGGCTGCATTCATTCTTAATTTATTTATTCATTCATTCGTATTTTGACAGAATGCAGTATCTGCATTTTTTTATTTGTGAAGCAAAAGGTGGTCTGGAAAGTATATTATATCTATATCCATATGTCTATATATATATATATATATATAGATTATATAGTATATAGATATATATATATATATATATATATATATATATATATATATATATATATATATATATATATATATGGGTCTAGTTTTCTTTATCAAAATTTCATTATCTCAAAAAAGAAAAGTACAACCCCACTTCCACGAAACTGCACTTCAATGAAAGTGTACTTTCGCGAAAGCTGATTCACTGAATTGGAAAAATAAAAAAATAAACATTGCAAACACAGTTTTGCAGGGAGGCAAGCCCCTCTCAGACCCCTGCTACTTAAATATACTAACTCTGAGATTGCACTACAGTGTGGAAAAGGATATGCTTCCTTATCCCCACTGTACCATGCTTCGGTGAATCGGATTTCACAAAAGTGCACTTTCACATAAGTGGGCTTGACCTTCTGTTTGTCAATAAACTGTGTTTTTGACAAACAGAATATATCTATCTAACTATCTATATATATATATATATATATATATATATATATATATATATATATATGTATATATACACACATGCATGCATATGGATCTATGTTTAGCCATCGAATGGCACGTTCATTGAATGGCCATTTATCAGCAACATAGAATTGAACGTCCCTTTCCTAGAACAGGCATATCATCATAAATAAAAACATCAGACTGTCATAGTTGGCCATCAGAAAGGAAGCAAAATGAAGTACATTCTTCTGGGTAAGACAGGGATAAGGATACTTTCCCTTTCCCCACTGTAGTGCGATCTCATAGTATATAATTATCAGGGGGTGTGGGGAGCTATAAGGAGGATTCACTGAACACCAACCAAGCACCCCAATAATTATATATACCAACTCCAAGATTGCACACCACACACCCAAAGGTGTATATATATATATATATATATATATATATGTATAAGCCATCAAAAGATATATTTTTATTTTATTTGGATTTATTTTCCAGGGTAGAACACAGATCTTCATGGAGCTTTTTCAGACTCAGCTCAGGATCACTGTCTGGTCAAGTGACTTGCTCACCGTCAGACAATTTGGCAGTGGATGCTGAGGGAATTAAACCTTGCACCTCTGGACCACAGGAAGCAGTTTTTTAACAGCTATGCAAACATCAGATGCAAGTATAAGTTCCAGCTTGCTAAAATTTATTGGTTCCACTACTTGAATAATTCCAGAATTGTGTTAGATATAATTATTCAGCAAAGTATTTAATGTCATAATATAGTGCAAATGATTTGTCAGTATTTCATTGTCTCTTGTACAAATGTGTGATGAAAAATTTACAGTCTATTCTTGTAAACATGTTCTCATGTTTTTGTATGCATTGTGCTCTAAATTATTCACACTGTTACAGTCACAGCTGTAAAAGGCCCTCAGAACACCTCACCTGTCCAATTATCAAAAAAATAGATAAAACTATTTATCTAGGATAGGTAAGACCTTAACTCTGGACCCTTTGACAGAGCTGACATCAGTGATAAAAAGGGTACTTAAAAAAACTGGTATGATCTTCAACTTAAAATGTTTTGAAGAGGAATCTGAGGTGTGTTTTTCCAGATGCTTAAACCATTTGAACAGTCAATGCATATGTCTGCTACTACACTTACAGAACACATCTGGTTAAGTATTTGGTTCAGAACCCATTTCATGAAATAAGCAGTACCAACTTGTATGCCCACAAGCTGTTAATTTGAGTTGATTGCTTTATATACGCTGAGCCAGTCAGTAGTGAGGACAAACAGCAATAAAAGACATTATCATGTGGGAGGTAGATGCACTGTTTTTGCTGTAGTAGAGCCATTCAATACCTAACTTATTTTACAAGAGTGAGAGTGACTTAGCCATTTAATGTTTTCAGTAAACCAAGAAAAAAAGTATAAAATGTTTGGCAATGACTACCATGGACATTATTTCTTTATATTCTACCCCCTTTTTTTTTTTACAAAAGATTGTTGTATGGACAGGAATTTGAAAGTTCTGAGCATACTGCAAACAATCCAGTCTTTCCCCAAATGATGTAATATTACAGTGTGCATTAAATAACATACAGTTGGAGGTGAAACACCTGGAAATCAAGAGAACTGAGAAACTGAAACACCTTGATTTATCACAGAGAGAGAGGGAGAAGACTCAAGAAGTGGCAAGCAGCAATAGCTTGAGTGGGTGATGGTGACCCTTCATTAAAGATATGTGAATACTATTTGCCAAGATCAATACTAAATTGTTTACTCAGCATAAATTGGGGATGATTTTGATTGTTTTAGGTGAGCATTTAAAAGGGCAAGTAATTAATACTAAATTGGTGAGGAGCAACAGATGAAGTTGCAACTCCTCTATTAGTGTAATAATGATAATCTGTGATAATGGATACTGTATCAGAACTGAATGTTAGGGGTTGTTTTGTCCATTTAATCATGATAATGTCTTCCTTGAATGTTTTAAACTAACTCCTGAAGCTTACAGGTAAAAAATCATAGAGTACAGAAAAAGAAAATGAGAGTTTGCACGACTTTGTTGAAGATATAAGTATTTGATTTTATAGGCAGTTTAATAGATATCACGTCACTACATTTAAAATGTCAGCAGAACTTATGATAAGAGAGTAAGCACTCAATATTTTTCTGAATATAGCTGAATCTGATTAGCATATTGGGAATGTAACACTGCTGAGAAAATGTGAGAAAAGCATGACCTTTATCTAGCCAATAGGGAGAACTGCATAACAAGGGGTACCCAGCACCACACATGGGTGTAACTAACCCCATTGGCTAGTCTAAACTTTTATAGTAGGTTGCAAAGCTGCACAAGCAATAAAGGAAGAAGGGAAAAACATTGTGTCAAGTACAAAACAAAATCCTTGAGTGAAGTGTTTCCAATATAACCAGCTGTTGAAAATTTAGTCTAAATGTTTACAGCAACAGGCTGCAGAGCTAAAGACATCCAAGGTAATTAGTAAAAGAAGGAACACAGTAGTGGTAGGTCATTTTAACAGTCCATATGCTCTGACACAAGCACCTGTAACCTATTCTGGTAGATAGTAGAGAAAGCATTGCTGAGAGGGATACTGCAACAGATATAACTGTTTTTAATCATACAGTTATTAAAGAGACACATTATCTGCACAGGCAGTCCTCTGTTATTAGGGCTATGGAAGAAGTCCATTCTCATTAGGGCTAGGGAAGAAACTCCTTTTCAGTGCCACTAGAAAGCATTCATTTGTACTGAGAAGGGGATTCAGAGACAAACATGTAATAATACTTGACGGTATCCCAGCAGATGTTCTAATTAGTATGCACTGGGAAAACACAGTACCTTTTTCATGTGCAGTTATACACAGCCAAGCAAGGAGGCAGTTGCAAAGGAAAAATAGCAAGGGTAATACATAGCCAGTTTCTATACCTTCAGTAGAAGCTGATAATATTGCCACTTCAGGGAAAAAAGTTGGCGATAACAAAAAGTTTGAACTGGAACCATAGTTGTTAGACTGTGCTGCAAGTCTTCTTCTTCAGGGGGTTGTTTGATAGCAATAAATCTGAAAGAAGTTGTTGAAAAGTATTATATTTCAATTAAAAGGAGAACTGAGGAAGATCAGTTCACAAGACATGAGAAAGATAACTAAAGCAGCTTTTAATCCTCAAGGGCAGAGAGAATCTATATACTAGAGAAAGTGGATGTTATACAGAAAAGACATTTCTAAAAAGGGATTGGAGGCAGAAGTGATTCAGCAGTTAGATGTCCAAAGGCCTATCATTAGGAACTGCTAGCTATAACCTACAACAGCCATTTTTTCAGGCAGTCAAGCATACAAAACAGTAGCTTATGCAAAAATGTTACTGATTATGTATTGCAAAATATGTACAATTGAACCAGGCCATTAAGCCAAGAAATAAGGTGATGGTATACATAGCTGTGACAGTACATATAGACACATATCCCAACAAACAATCAAAATGACAGAGATGTCTATCAGGGAAAAGAGGTAGTAAAAATGTTGAACTTTGACTCAAAAAATTCAAGAGTCTTTAAAAACAAAAACTAGGTGAATGTAACTTGAAGTGCATGTTGCCTCAATGTTCTTGAGGGTTTTTCAACAAAATGTGCTTAAGTCTAACAAAGGACAATATATCTAAGGAGAATTGTAGGAAACTGGGAAAATACCATAGTTCTTTCAAAAGAGAAATGCATCAGAAGTAAACTAAGCTGTATCAATTTTAAAAATTGTAATTATTTTAAAGTTAAAAATAAAATAAGTTGCATTGCATTGTCTATAAGAAATGTTTGTATTGTGTACAAGTTTGTTCTCACTGTCATTTAGTAGTCTGTCGATTTCTATTCTCATATTATGCTTGGCTGAATCCACTTACTTATTTCTTATAGACTTATTGAGTTTAAAGCTAACCTAAGATATGAGAATATAGCAATAACCCACACCTGGGTGTGGGTAATGCTAAATTTACCCACGGTTGGCGTGGTTTGGTCCCGAGGCGCCCGAGGACCAAACAAAGCCAACCGTGGTAATTTAGCATTACCCACACCCAGAAGTGGGTTATTGCTATTATACCATGACATTATTTAAGAAAAGAAACTGTTACTTTTCTAAAATAATGGCATATTATAATGCCTGTTTACTGCCCTTCCGCAGATGTCTGGCATCCGCGGCAGTTCTGATGTACTGCGCCTGCGCAGTACATCAGAGCTGTGGGCAAAAGCAACGGAGAAAGCAAGATCTCCATTGCTTTTTTTTTAGTGTCTCGCTATGTTAAATGAGTTTAACATAGCGAGACAGCTTTAAAATAAGCAACGGAGATGTCCGTTGCTTATTTTAAAACTGTCTAGCTATGTTAAACTCATTTAACATAGCGAGACACTAAAAAGCAACGGAGATCTTGCTTTCTCCGTTGCTTTTTAAAACCTTCCTTTATGTTAAATGGATTTAACATAGCGAGACAGCTTTAAAATAAGCAACGGAGATCTCCGTTGCTTATTTTAAAGCTGTCTCGCTATGTTAAACCCATTTAACATAGCGAGACAGTGTTTTAAAAAAACGAGTTATACTAAGGGAAAAAAGTCCGAGATCTTGCTTTCTCCGTTGCTTTTTTTTTAAAACCTGTCCCGCTATGTTAAATGGGTTTAACATAGCGAGACAGCTTTAAAATAAGCAACGGAGATCTCCGTTGCTTATTTTAAAGCTGTCTCGCTATGTTAAACCCATTTAACATAGTGAGACAGTGTTTTAAAAAAACGAGTTATACTAATGGAAAAAAGTCCGGGCGACCGGACCTTTTTCCATTAGTATAACTCGATTTACAACGGGCATGCTGGCCAATCAGCGTGCACGTTTTGGGGGGGGTCATGGTATAATATAGATTTGGGCACTTAACTCGTAGAGAATTTTTCTTTTTCTCATTCTATACAGTATAAGTCTCAAGAAGCAAATACAGACAATTGTGAAATGAACTTGTAAAAATTAAAATATAAAACACTTAAAATTGCTATTTGAAGGAGTGCAGTAACCCTCAAATTGTACCACAGGGGTAAGAGTATATAAATATCCCAATAATATAGGGGAGGTTAGTGCATTCCACAAGGAACTAATGGGTATATTTGATAGATGTGATGGATTTGATGTGTTGAGGGCTATTATTATTCTGAATTAGATATGGAAACAGGAAGGGCATCTTTTAATATTTGAGCTAAACAAGCAGAAAAATCATGTTTGAGAACTTGTAAGTAGAGGGACAGACAGTTAATTCAAAATAATACAGAATCAAGATATAGGAGTTATGCAATCTCCCTGCTTATTCAAAATCTTTTTTAAAAAATATTAAATTATTAATTAAGGCACAGGCAAACATACAGTAACAGAAAGGAAAATAAATCATTTTAATATTTTTCCATTTAAATACAATTTACATCACATATAATTGCTTTGCTACTATCAGTCCAGCATTACAAAAAATTGCTGAATTCCTGCCTTCCCTTAAGCCTCACTCCTCACCCTCCTGAATATTATTATGCACTTATTATTCTCACAATTTCCATTTATTTATATGTAATTTGTTCCTACCCTATTCTAAAGATCCATTTTCCCGTTCTTGTATCTCTTTTATAATATTCAATACCTCAGATACAGTTAGTGTCGACTTTGCTTTCTATTTTCTAGTAATTGCTTTATTAGCAGCCAACAAAATTAAACTTAGTAAGGTCTTACTATGTCTAGGCAATTCAGATCCTCTATTATATCTAAGAAGAATTATTTACTTACAGACATTTGCTCACCCATTTCCAGTACTTGTAGGGAATTTTAAAAATCTGCCATTTCTTTACACTCCCAAAACAAATGCTCACAGTTACCTTTTTCTACTTTATCATACCTTCAGTATTTTCTATTTACCTGAGGAAAAATTCTCTAAAGTCTTCTTGGGGTATAAAAATACCTATGCAAACACTTCCAAGAAAAGATTCTAAATGTTCTGGATTTGACTGCATACATATAAAAAAGAACCACAGCACTAGCATATCCAAACTGTTCATTAAAACAAAAAATATCACTCCAGCGCCTCGGCCACTCGCCTTTCAAGAGGAGCTAGAGTCTTGATATATTTTTGTTTTAATAAGCAGTTTGGATATGCTGGTATTGTGGTTCTTTTTTATTTTACAATTTTATGGTTTTTGCTGATTGCATATGTGAGGGCTGCCAGCCCAGCTAGCTGGAATTTTGTGAATAATTCTAGGTTATTTGTGAATAGTAATAGGGTTTGTGTGCTTGCCTTACAAATGTAAGAAAACTGTATATTATGTTAAACTTTATGTTATGTGCTGAGCTTCAAGAATGTAACCACAGGGTACCCTACTGGAAAAGAACAGAGTTAACTTTTAAACTCTAAGAAAATAAATGAATTGTATACAATGGTGTTTATCTCAGCTAGGAGACAGAATGTCTGCAGCTAGAAATTCTTTCTATTGTCTGGAAACAGAAATAATTACAGGCTTCGAAGGTAAAAGTGTGTAACTGTTTTATGACTTCCAGTTCCAGGAAAACTTCTAAAAGATAATTATTTTTGACAGAAATGCTAAAATTTTATTCTATTACCCTGGGAACTGAAGGCAGAGGTGTATGATCCAGCTAACCCAGCAGTAATGTGTATTATTAATTTAAGAACTATCACTCAGAGACAGTCTGGGCATTTGGTATTTGTCTTTGGATCTGACAACATTCTCTCATCAACACTTCTCATCTATATTTGCCTGGCTCTGTAAGTAAGTCATTTAAGGCATAGTATCTCTTAGATATAGATAGGAATACAGTAAAGATTAGTTTAGATGTTTTCTGTATTTATTTGAGATGGTCCTGCAATGTTGTTTTAAAGTATTTCTTGTGATTCTGAACTCTGTTGTCACTGTCTTGAGTTATTGAGTATTGTGTTGTGCTTTTATTATTTATTATTAAATATATTTAGACCTTTTAATTGTGTCTACTTTGTTTAGAGATATTTAAGCTCTTAGTGTACTTGCATATGTATTTGTTGACACTGCATAGGCCACTTTTAAATATCCTTGCTGATGGTCACACTTACCATTTGGATAATAGTAACATTACACAGTGGAACTGGTCACCCTTTGGGAAGGGCCTTATAGTAGCTGATGAGTAAGGGTAGTTGATGGCAGTGATTGCTACCTTATAGTCTGAGCAGAAGGGGGTATAGCTAGTAAACCTGAGCCAGCCTTCCCCAGGAGTGTCTATGTATTTGTATATAAATCAAATCTCAAAGTGTGGGTGTGTCAGCTTCTTAGGCAGGGACACAAAGCACTGGTTGGACAGAGAGGGTGCTAGAGGTTTTGGCTAGACCTCTCGGCTGAGATCTTAACCCTATAGCTGTGCCAGTGGGGAGTCTCATTAGGGATCTGGAGCAAGAGGTAGAAATCAGCCACAGACTGACTGTGATCTTTTTGTGCTCTTAAGGGAAATTGTACTTTACTGTGTGTGTACATGTCATCCTCCCAATGTGTACATCCCTCACTGGTGTTAGTGGTGAGGATTGAGGCTCCTTGATTACTGGGTCAATGCAGGGGTGTCACATATTAAATGTTTGGCAGTGGTGGAATAGCCACATCACATATTAATTGGTTGATAGTGGTGAGTTAGCCACATTGCATATTAATTGTAGTGGTGTAGGTACTGAATTTCTGTAGCTTGTGTACAGTGGTTACTGAAGGTGTTTGTACTCTTAATCAACCGCACAGTGAACATTCAGATTTCATATCGCAATTGTTTTATTTTCTTTTGTTAGCTTAGTTAGTCAGGGAGAGCAGGCAAGCATTTTAGCAAAGGAGTATGGCAAACTGACAAGGAGCCAGTTGGCTGAGATGTGCCAGGCTAAAGGACTAGTGAATGCCAACCTGACTAAAGCAGACATGATTGCAGCTTTAGTCACAGCTGCATCAGAAAATAGCAGTCAGGAGGACAATCAGACTAGCCCTTGAGATGTACAACTCTCAGAAAATGGACAGCTCAACCCTTCCACATAGGACTTAAAAATCCATCTGGAGTTAAAGAGGCTTGAGCTAGAGGCCAAACATTTGGAAACAGAGGCAGCAGAGAGACTGAGGTGTCTAGAGACTGAGGAAAATGAGAAACTGCTATGCCTGGAAGCTGAGGAGAAGGAGAGGCAGAGGCAGCATGAAAAGGAGATGCTAACTATTTGCCAGAGTCATGGTGGTAATGGGGAAGGGAGTAACCGAACCCCAGAAGCAACGAAGATCAGTAAATTTCTTCCACAATTTGCAGAGGGGGAAAATTTTGATAGTTTCATTCATATGTTTGAGATGGTATTGTTAGATTAGGGACTTCCATTTTAAAGTATTTATTAGACATTAGTCAGGCTAATGGTAAAATAAATTGTGTTTCATTTATCTATATAAGACAGTTAAGCAGAAAGGAAAATATCCTCGCTGATCAAGCATTTGGGAGAGTTTATTAAAAGGAAAGATAAGCATAAAGTGTGCAGACAGAATGTTCTTTTCTCAAGGGAAAGATACAATTTTGCTAGCTACAGAATGTTCCTTAATGGAAAGTTGCACATACGAGACAAAGCCTGAGACCAAGTTTATAAAAAGTTGTTGTTGTTGTGTCTTTCGGCTTTTCCCGGTTAGGAGTCGCCACAGCGGAACTCCGATCCGCTAATGATTGGCAGTAAATTTTTACGTGCTGGCTTGCCGGGCCTAACGCACAACCTTCAATGAAGGAATGCCCATTCATGCATGTCACCACACAGAAGAAGCTCTAACTGAGAATCAAACGGGTGACGTCTAACTGTGAGGTGACAACGCTACCGCAGCACCACCACCGCAGTCACCAAGGTTAGAAAAAGTAAATAAGGAAAATGTCTGGACTGAAGCAATATAATATATTGTGTTCAGGATAGCATTCAGTTAAGGTATGTAAGTTCATTCGACCTCTTACCTCAGAGAAGATGACAGACACCCGAGCCTGAGTACAGAAGATAGATCATATAAAGACTATGTTAATTTACGTTGTGCAGAACAATTAGAATATGATGTGCAGCAACTTTGAACACTAATTGTTTGTCAGTACTGTTAATGAAGACAGTATTCACATGTTGTGAACATTTAATAAAGCCTTATCGAATGAACTACAATGTTTGGAGAATTCATTCTGAAATGTGCACAAGACTTGGCCATAAAGGAGAGACTGGCACCTGTTCAGCACAAGCTTAGGTAATTAACAGATAAAGACTTTCACTTCTCAGTCTCATTGTATACAGTGTTTCCAGCTAAGTATGGTACAGTATAGTACTTTCAATTCGTACAAGTATGTAAACAGTATGATGTTGACCAAGAGCTCTGGGTATGGTTCCTGACCCACTTACTCCATGGTAAAGCTGTAACTGTTCTTTCCAAACTATCTGATAATGACTGCTTAAATTATAATGTTGTATAGAATTGTTTACTAGATTTTTTTTAATTAATACCTGAAGCTTATGGGAAAAAGTTTTGTGAGCATAGATGCAAGGCAGATGAAAGTGTGTGTGAATATGTTGCTCAACTGAGCACTTATTTTCATAGATGGGTGAGTGGATGTCAGGTCACCACTTTTGAAGGTCTGGCAGACCTTTTGATGAGGGAACAACCCCTTAGCACTTTGCCTGAGGACATGAGAATCTGGTTAGCTGATAGACAATGCCTTACTGTAGATGAGTTGTAGAAAATGGGAGACCTATACATAGTAAGCAGGGCATCACTGCACAGGAAAGGGACACCCAGTGCTTCTCATGGGTCTAAGGGACCCCATGGTGGGCAGCCCCGACTGCTCCAACAGAGTCTGGCAGTAGCACGGGAAGCCACTAGTCCCGGTACATATCCAGGACCTAAGGTTAAATGTTTTAAATGCAACCAGTGGGGCCATGTAGCATATAGATGTCCACGGAGGCAAGGTGGGGAACAAAAGTTGGGGGAGCCAGTAAGTGGGAATGACAAAATGCCAACAGTAGGTTGTCTTGAGACAACAAGGGGATCCAACTACCAACCTGCAGATTTCCTCATAGGGAATGATTTTGGTAATGCAGTACCGTGTGTTCATGCAGTTACACCCAGTCAGGCTTGGAGGCAAGCATGTGGGTCTGGTAGTCTGCGGGAGACCCAGACAGACTGCACACTTGCAGCCAGGACTGGTGAGGTGGTTACTTCAGGGAGGGAGCTACCCTGTAGCAGTGAGACTGAAGGTGAGCCGCAGCTGATTGTGGGTACTGATGTTCCCTTGGACAGAGTGACTGCAAGGGCAGAGATTAGTAGTAATACTCAGGCTGACATTGATGCACCGCTGTCAGAATATACCAGACTTCCTGTGGAAGGGGAGCTGGGATGAGTTACCAAGAGATAGTTGAGACAGGCTCAGCTCTCAGACCCTACATTACAAGGCCTGAGATAGGTAGCTAGTGAGGCACCTGATTTTCAAGGCAAAGGAGAATCTGTATACTGGGACAAAGGGTTACTGTATAGAGAGTGGACCCCTGAGGGAGGTCTAGAGGGCAAGAGAATACAGCAGTTGATAGTGCCCAGAGCCTATCATCTGGCCATTCTAGCCATAGCCCATGATATTCCCTTTGAAGGTCATATGGGCATAAAGCATACAAAGAGACATATTATGCAGAACTTTTATTGGCCTGGGATTTCCAGAGATGTAACAGAGTACTGCCAGACTTGGGAGCAGTGCCAAAAGGTAGGCAAGGCAGGAGACAAGGTGAAAGCTCCTTTGATGCCTTTTCCTGTGATTGACGTGCCATTTCAGATGGTAGCTATGGATATTGTGGGGCCTCTGAGTGCCCCAAGTTCCACAGGGAAAAAGTATATCCTAGAAGTAGTAGATTATGCTACCAGATTCCCTGAGGCAGTGACTCTGTCCTCCACTGAGGCACAAAAGGTGACAAATGTTTTGTTAGAGATTTTCAGCAGGGTATTTTTCCCCAAAAGAAATACTGACTGACAGAGGTGCCAACTTCATGTCAGACCTACTGGCTTGTCTGTGGAAGTACTGTGAGGTGAAGCACCTAAAGACCACTCCCTACCATCCCCAGACTAATGCCTGGTCAAATGGGCATAAAACATACAAAGAGACATATTATGCAGAACTTTTATTGGCCTGGGATTTCCAGAGATGTAACAGGGTACTGCCAGACCTGTGAGCAGTGCCAAAAGGTAGGCAAGGCAGGAGACAAGGTAAAAGCTCCTTTGATGCCTTTTCCTGTGATTCATGAGCCATTTCAGATGGTAGCTATGGATATTGTGGGGCCTCTGAGTACCCCAAGTTCCACAGGGAAAAGTATATCCTAGTGGTAGTAGATTATGCTACCAGATTCCCTGAGGCAGTGGCTCTGTCCTCCATTGAGGAACAAAAGGTGACCAATGCTTTGTTAGAGATTTTCAGCAGGGTAGGTTTCCCAAAAGAAATACTGACTGACAGAGGTGCCAATGTCATATCAGACCTGCTGGCTTGTCTGTGGAAGTACTGTAGGATGAAGCACCTAAAGACCACTCCCTACCATCCCCCGAGACTAATGGTCTTGTTGAGAGGTTAAACTCTACACTCAAGACAATGCTACAGTCATTTGCAGACCAGTTTAAGTGGGACTGGGACAAATATTTACCCCATCAGTTGTTTGCTTACAGAGAGGTTCCACAGGAATTTACAGGTTTTTCACCCTTTGAGTTGCTGTATGGGCATAGGGTGAGGGGACCTCTAGAGTTAATTCGAGATGAGTGGGAGGGTGAGTGTGAATCCCACAAGGAGTCTGTTGTGGCATATGTCCTAAACCTCAGGACAAGGCTCAGGGAACTCATGGGCTTGGCCCTTTAGAACCTGGCAGAAGCTCAACAGCAGAAAAAGGTCTGATATGATAGGTATGCTCGAGCTAGAGAGTATGCTATAGGGCAGCAGGCAATGGTTCTCCTTCCTATCAGACACAACAAGCTGCAGGCAGCTTGGGGGGGACCTACAAGGTGGTAAGGAAGGTCAGTGATGTTAACTACATGGTAGAATTGCTAGGCAGGAGGCAAATGCAAAAATTGTAGCATGTTAACATGCAGAAACCTTATCATGATAGGGAGGCCCTTGTGCTGAGTATTTGCAGTGGATTGCAGAAGGAGTCTGAGGGAGATCTGGTGACTGATCTCCTCAGTGAGGGTCAGACTGACACCTCAGTAGAAGGTGTAGCAATGTCCCATCAGCTATCCAGGCTCGAGAAATCCGAGCAGTGTTACAGGAGTTTGTGGACATGTTTACCGGGAAACCAAGGTGCACCCATCTGGTGCAGCACCATGTGGATACAGGTCACCACAGGCCTATTAGGCAGGCCCCTTATAGGGTGTCTAAGAGAGTTAAACAGACTCTGAAGGAGGAGATACAGGAAATTTTGGAACTAGGGGTAATTCAGGAGTCCATCAGTCCTTGGGCCTTCCCAGTGGTGCTGGTACCAAAGAAGGATGGCAGCACCAGGTTCTGTATAGACTACAGGAAATTAAGCAGTCACAGAGAGTCAGATGCTTACCCCATGCCTAGGACAGATGAAGCCCTAGAGCAGCTGGGCGGGGCTAAGTATCTTACCACCATTGATCTTACCAAGGGTTACTGTCAGGTGCCCTTGACTCCCAGTGCTAGAGAGAGGTCAGCCTTTGTGACTCCTTTTTGCTTGTATCCCTTTGGGATGAAAAATGCCCCTTTCTAGAGATAATATCCTAGCAGGAGACTTTGCCATTGCTTACCTAGATGATAGTGCCATCTACAGCCATTACTGGCAGGAGCTCCTTCAACATGTCATGGAGGTGCTGGGCAGACTAGAGAGGGCAGGGTTGACCATTAATCCCAGCAAATATCAGGTGGGTAAGGCACAGGTTTCCTACCTAAGACATGCAGTGGGGAGTGGTAAGATCAGGGCAGAACCTGCCACAGTGAAAGCCATTTAGGTATGGCTTGCACCTGTTACCAAAAAGCAGGTGAGGGCATTTTTAGGGACAGCAATGTCCTATAAAAACTTCATACCCAATTATAGCACCATAGCTGCTTCCCTCATAGACCTGACAAGGCAAAACAAGACAGATAAGGTAGTGTTGTCCCTAGCATGTGAGCAGGCATTCCAGATGCTTAAATGAGCTTTGGGAGGACCCCATGTGTTAGCCAGTCCAGATTACAGCAAATAATTTGTTGTGCAGGTGGAGGCTTTAAACCATGGGGTGGGGGCTGTTCTGAGCCAGATTTCTTCAGAATGAGAGCAGCACCCAGTGGTTTATCTCCATCATAGGCTCCAACCCAGGGAGGAATGCTACGCAGCTGTAGAAAATAAATGTCTAGCCATAGTGTGAGCACTGCAGAAACTTCAGCCTTATCTGTATGGAAGAAAATTCACTGTAGTTACAGACCACAATCCCTTAACATGGCTACATTGAGCCCACCAACAAAATGCCACATTACTAAGGTGGAGCCTAGGGTTGCAAGCATATGATATGACAGTGCAGCACTGCAGTGGGGTAAGCAATGCTAATGCAGATGGGCTCTTAAGACAGGGAATGGGGTAAGGTATTCCCAGGTAGGCTCAACCCTCTCAAGCAATGTTTATCAATGGTCACTTGAAAAATTAGTTTGAGTTCTCATGGAGCGGGGAGAACTGTGAAGGCTGCCAGCCCAGTTAGCTGGAATTTTGTAAATAATTCTACGTTATATGGTTTGTATGCTTGTCTTACAAATGTAAGAAAACTATATGTTATGTTAAATTGTATGTTATGTCCTGAGCTTCAAGAATGTAACCACAGTGTACCCTACTAGAAAAGAACAGAGTTAACTTGCAACCTCTAAGAAAATAAGTGAATTGTTTATGATGGTGTTTATCTCATCTAGGAGACAAAATGTATGCAGCTAGAAATTATTTCTATTGTCTGGAAACAGAAATAATTACATGTTTCAAAGGTAAATGTGTGTAACTGTTTTACGACTTCCAGATCCAGACAAACTTCTAAGAGAGAATCATTTTTGACACAGAGGTGCTAAAATGTTAGGTTTCTAGGAACTGAAGGCAGAGGTATAAAATAGTGATATGATCCAGCTAACCCAGCAGTAATGTGTATTATTAATTTAAGAACTATCTCTCAGAGAAAGTCTGGGCATTTTGTATTTGTCTTTGGATCTGACAACATTGTCTCATCAGCACTTCTCATCTGTATCTGTCTGGCTCTGTAAGTCATTTAGGGCAGAATATATCTTATATATAGATAGGAATACAGTAAAGATTAGTTTAGATGTTTTCTGTGTCTGAGACTGTCTTGCAATGTTGTTTTAAAGTATTTCCTGTGATTCTGAACTCTGTTGTCACTGTGTTGAGTTATTGAGTATTGTCTTGTGCTTTTATTATTTATTATTAAATATATTTAAGCCTTTTAATTGTGACTGGTTTGTTTAGCGATATTTAAGCTCTTAGAGTACTTGCATATGTATTTGGTGACACTGCACAAGCCAGTCTTAAATAGCCTTGCTGTTCATCACATTTACCATTTGGATAATAGTAACATTACACAGTAGAACTGGTCACCCTTTGGGAAGGGCCTTATAGTAGCTGATAAGTAAGGGTGGTTGGTGGCAATGATTACTACCTTATAATCTAGGCAGAAGGGGGCATAGCTAATAAACCTGTGCCAGCCTTCCCCAGGAGTGTCTGTGTATTTGTATATAAATTAAATCTCATCAAAGTCTGTGTGTGTCAGCTACTTGGGCAGGGATACAAAGCACTGGTTGGACAGAGAGGGTGCTAGAGGTTTTGGCTTGACTAATTAACTGACATCTTAACCCTATAGTTGTGCCAGTGGGTTGTCTTATTGGGGATCTGGAGAAAGAAGGATAAACCAGCCCCAGACTGACTGTGATCTCTGTGTGCTCTTAAGGGAAATTGTACTTTACTGTGTTTATACTTATCATCCTCCCAATGTGCACATCCTGCACTGGTGTTAGTGGTGAGGATTGAGGAGCCTTGATTACTGGGTCAGTATAGGAGCATCACAGCATAGCTCCCTCTTGCTTATTTTCTGTACCCCATTCTTCCCTATTGGAAAAAATCTCCTTTTTTCCATTCTCATATTGGCTTAGTTGTTAAAATACTTTCTGATACTTTATGAATATAATTTAATTATATATGGTTGTTATTATTCTGCTTAATGATCTGGTATCCAAAATCCCACTCTCTTTCTCTCTACATCTCTCTCTCTCTATTTCTTGAACTTTCCCCTTGCTTCATTATCATTTCTTTCCACTCTGAACAATAACCACAAATTATGTAAATGAGCCTTAACAAACCACCTTGTTCTATCAGAAGGATCAAGTTATCCCATTTAACTCTTGCCCTCTTTCCCTCCCAGACAAATTTGTTCAATTCTTTATTAATTATTGTCCACAACTTCCCCTCAGGTTGTTAAAAGTGTGCCTGACCAGTATACAAGACTAAAGGGACAAAAACAATTTTCACTGCTTGTTTCCTGCAATCCATATCCATAAATAAGAGCTTACATTTTCTCAATTTTTATATTATTCTTTGTTTAGTCTCTTCCCACATATTCTTGGCTGTCACAACAGAATCCGTTCTAATCCACACTCTTAAATAATTCATCTTATCATGTCCCCATAAATATGGGTACTGCTTAACCAATTTGTGCATGGGTACATAATTTATGGCCTTTGCTTTATCTTTATTAATTTTATATCCAGAAAAAAACTTAAAACTGTCTCAAATGTTTTACAACAATGAGGCATCCTTTTCTGGATTTATCAGGTCCAAAATAATATCATCTGCAAATAAAGCCATTTTTCTTTATTACCATACCAATTTTATTATTGTATTTTGACTCCCTTATTTTCTTTGCCAATGGCTCTAAATATAAAGCAAATGACAAAGATGAAAGAGGATACCCATGTCTGTTCCTCTGTTCAAACACAGCTTATGAGAGGAACCATCCCACTTTAATTCTTCCTCCAGTCCTTCATATAGTCTTTTAATTAATCTTATTATTTTATCAGGGAATGTAAATGCCTCTGCTTAATCATAACCTTGAGGAAAAAGCTGACTGATGAAAATTCTATTTTGGACTTAAAAGCCAAAGATAGTTAGGGCACCATGTTATTTTATGAACATTATCTTCCTCTTTTATTATTATTATTTTTTTAATTTCTTGTAGACGTTCTCTATTATCTGCTTATTTATTTTAGAGCATAAACTCTTTAATTTATGTTTTAAATTAAATAATTGTATTATTCAACTTTGAGCTTTTGTGGTTCATGTTTTATTTATATCCTTCAGAGTTTATTCACTTTACAGGTAAAACTAACTGTGGGTATCTACTGTTAGAACTGGTACTGCTTAAGCTATTATTACCATTTATATATTCAAATATTGATTTATTTTAAGTGTAAACAGCAATTTGTATTCTTGGTTTGTCAGTCAAATTTGGCTGATGACAGACTAACCTAAAGCTTGAGAATGAAGGGGCTGGTATAAAAGTTTCCATTTTCCACATTCTGGAAAATATAGTGTGAGTGGATGTACAAAATAATTTTGGTCCAGGTTTTGATTACTTTTGGTAAGACTGCACTGGAAGACATGGACTTAGTCTGGCTTTGGGAAAAGCCCAGAAAGCTAGTGATATACAGCTGTACAGGGTAAAGCTTAATTGGGTGTGGAAGATGCTGACCATTGGCCAAGTCAGTAGTACACATTTACTACTCAATCTGAAGGTTAATGGTCCATTGTATATTGTCTGGAAGCAGAAGAGGAATTCAAACTCCATATGGCTCGTCCCAAAATGACACAAATATTGATGGCAGTGGGGTATGAGTAGGTTAGCCCCTGTCCACCATGAGTTGGAAAACAGAGAGGTGCATATACTGCCATGAATCTAAGTGTGAAGAAATTATTCATTGGTGCTGCTCATTAGCAGTTGATCGATTGCTAGCAGATACCCAACACATTGTACAATAATAATACCTTGTGTAATATGAAATGTTGTACAATGGCTTTGTTGTATATGTCTCAGATATATTAGAGAAGAACAAGTGGCTTACTCCTGTGAAATATTAGCTTAACATCAAACAGGTCTTAATTTAAAATGGCCCTCAAACTAGTTGACTTACCCATTTATCAAGTAAATGAATACATAACATTTTGGGACTTTGGGAAATTTTGGTCAGGTCAATTTATAAAAGAAAATGAGAGGAACTGTAATTCAATTTTAGAAAGAAGATGAAGACCAGATGACTACAACAGATGTTTGGGCTAGAAGAATGTAAACAAGTTAGTGTTTGAAATGAACTGTTATCTGTACTTTGAAGTGCCAGATGGTGTTGGTCATAACTATTGTCTTCAAAAGGAATAGGACATTTATTATCTGAAGTGTTTTGTGTAATTAAATAAGGATACTCAATTTAAAAAACTCATCCACTTTACAGTCCATTGAAAACAAAATCTGCCAATTCATTTCCAATTCCTCCCCTTGGAAATACCACTGTATCGCCCTCTCCAAGGCCAAGTTTCTACCAGTTTCCTACAGAGTTGAGCTACTCCTATGGTCTCTTGTTTTCCAACTACTTCAACCAGGTGCCTTCCACCTCTTGCAGCCGAACTTCATAATAAGGCCATCCCCTACAACCTCAGTAACCTCTCCCAATTATCAACCTCACTCCAGATTCCCCAAACTAAACTGTACTGTACTGACCATTACTTGTCTGTTCTTGTACTTATACTCTAGTAGTCCATCACCATCCACCTTATAGAAGTCTCTTCTTTGCCCACCTTCAGAGCTCAACCCAACTGACACCTTAATCAAAAATCTGAGTGCAAGTGCTTTTCCATGGGAAATATAACCTAACTCTTCACTTGAATCACTTTTACTTTGATCCACTTTTCACAGTTGCTGCTTCCCTCTCATATGTACTACTACAATTAATTTACATTTTATTTTCTCTCTGCTAATATTATGTACATACTGTATCAATTGTCTGTGAGATTATCTACCTTCTGTGATTACTCTGTATTTGTGAATTTGATCTATTTTCATTTTTTTTTTTTTTTTTTTTTTTTTTTTTTTGTGAATCTCTTCTCCCAGACTGTGCCTGCAAATGGTCTGTAGTGATCACTGTACTACCCTGGTAAACAAACTAAAATAAATAAATAAAGAGCTACAAGGACTGATAAGCATTCCCTGACAAGATCCAGACCAAATGTCATTTGTTAACACTAAATAAGCAGCTTGGACCTGAACCTGCAACTTACCAACATACATTATCAATATACTTCTATTTACTTGCTTGTTTACATACTTATTTAACTTTATTTATCTGGCTTGTGGGCTGGTATAAAGATTTTCAACCAGAATATGGGACACGTGGGCAATATCTGTATATTTAAGTCACACAAAACATTCTATCAAGATATAAATTGACTATACCTGACAAATGGCAATCCTTCAAAGAATATACATTATTGCAATGTTCTGTGTTACATTATTAATGCAAGAAGACATGATAGTAATTTCAGTATTCAAACAGAATAGCTATTAACTGTCATAATAGGTTCAACATTCACAAGAATTGATATTGCTCAAGTGATTTGGCTATGGGGTTCCCCTTTAGAAGGTCAAATGGCTGAAATCTCGAAATGCATATGGTCGAGACCATATGCTCAAAATTTCAGAAGCTTGACCTTCTGAATGGGGATTGGAATATAGCGCAGACCGGGAGATTTCCCTTTCTGCGCTGTAGTGTGATCTCGGAGTTAGAATAAATAAGTAGTGGGGGGTGGGGGTGCAGGGGGGCTTGCCCCCCTGCAGAAACATCATTTTGTGTTTTGTTGGGTTTTTTTTAGTTCCCTTTCAGAAGGTCAAGCTTCTGAAATTCGAGCATATGGCTTCAGCCATATGAATTTCGAGATTTCAGCCGTTCAACCTTCTAAAGGGGAACCGGCTATGGTTATATGCTGCAGAATATTTCCTTGTTAGCGGAACATTTATTTTCATTAGCAAGATGTTTCAAGGGTTTTTTTTTTAATTACATGATGTCACCTAATTGTTTTAATTCCTCTTGGAAAGCATTGCAATATGCTGGAGTGAATTCTGAGAAGACCTTTTTACCTTGAGCTCTGCTAAGGAAAGGCTTTGTCAAGGTGATTGCATTAGTTGTGTGTGAATGGAGTGGATAGCTAGTTTCTTTGTAACAATGTTTTAAGGATGATGTGAACAACAGAACAGCATGTGAGTCTGAATGTCATGTACTTCAGTAGAAGTATTGCCCTTGGCAAGATAGACGAGTCAGGAATTAGGAAAGTGAGTAATGGAGTACTACAAGGTACTCAATGTGTTTTACAAAGATATAACTGAGAGAATACAGAATAGTACCACTCTCTTTACAGATTCATAGATTAGTACTAAGCTAACTGCCCTTGTGAGCCATTTTAAGCCTAGCCAATTATCTCTTGTGAGACTCAAACCCTGCACCTTGTGTTTGTAAGGCAAACAACTTAACCATTAGGCCACCCTCCCAACCACAGCAGGTGATAGAAAGTCAGGTGTTGTAATGAGGGGGAATACTCTAGAAAAAGATTTGAAATGGCATAACAAGTAAGCAAAAAGTGGTAGTTGGTATTCAGTGCAAAATATGCTAAAGCACTGCATCAAAAGCACCTGGTGTGACATATCAGCTGGAAAGAATGGAACTGATAGAAAGAGTTTAGGAAAATGATAAGGGGTGTGTTGGACCACAACCAGCACAATGAGGTGGAAGTGGTATTGGAAAATAGAATATATGGAGATACATCACAGAAGCAAAGATGCAATGCTTCCACTCTAGAGCACATTGGTCAAACCACACCTTAAGTACATTGTACAGATCTGGAAGCCAAATTAGAAAAAGGAATTACAAAGCTGCTAGAAGGAATCCTGTGGAAAATTACCAGAAAGTTCCATGGGATGTAGGGAAGAAAGAATGACAAGAAGCCAGAGGAGTTAGAGCTCTTCTCATCTGTGACCATGAAGAACAGTGAAGACCTTGATGTTGGTGCACTGGGTTATGTCAGCAAGATATGAAGGGGTCATTATAAACATGAAATACAGAGAGAAAAGGAGGGTGATACAGGTAGTATATTATAGGGACTAAATATTTTTTGGATTTTCAAAAGTACTTTTTAACAGAGAGAGCTCTTGACCCATAGGGTCATATGTTCATAGGTGTGTACTAGGCTAATAGGCCTGGAGCCTTTACAAGCCTAGTCCAGAGGATTACCCTGGCTTCATGCCACCCGACCTTAGTTTCCAGTGTCTCTGTCGAGTAGAGCCACTGGAGTGATCCCCGGGGTGAATTTTCTATTTCCCATCCACTCATCAAGATTTCTCTTGAAGAGAGCCAGTGAGATGTTCTGTTTGACATGTATGGGAAGTCTGTTCCATAGCATGCGCAGTCTCTGTGTTATGAACCTGTCCCTCCAGCATGTTCTGCTGATAGTGGTAATGAGGTTGAGGTCTCTGGAGCATGTGGTGCGGAGGGATTGGGATTTCTTTAGATGTAGCATTTCTAACAGAGCTGGTTCAGACATGGCTATGTAAGTCAAGCAGATATAGGTTCATAGGTTCATAGGTTCATACTAGGCTATCTGCCCGAGGGCACTTATAAGCCTAGCCCATAGTTTTGTGGCTTACGCCACCCCTTTAGTTTGGAGAAACTATGCCCATTATTTTGCTGTGCCTCTGTCGAGCAGTGACACTGACGTAACCCCTGGGGTGTATCTGCGATCTCCCATCCATTGGTCAAGATTCCTCTTGAACAAGGCCAGCGAGGTGCTCTGCCTCACATAAACCGGGATTTTGTTCCACAGCATAGGGAGTCTTTGGGTGATGAATCTATCCCTCCAGCACGTCCTATTAATAACCGTGTCGAGGTTTAAGTCTCCGCCCTTGTGGCTCTGAGGGATCTAGATTTTTGAGATGAAGCATGTTCATCAAATCTGGGTTTGACATGGCCTTGTATGTCAGGCATAGGTCACCTCTGAGCAAGCGGTAAGCAACTGAATATAACTGGAGTTCTTTCAGTCGGGCAGCATAAGACAGATTTTTGAGACCCTTTATCCTTTTGGTGAGGAACTTTTGTGGCCTCTCTAGCTGCTGCAAGTGTCGGGTCAGATACATTCCGAATGGGGCATTGTACTCGATCATTGGTCTGATGAGTGATGAGTATAGGGAGACTATGACTTCCCTTGATCTAGATGTGAATCCCTTCATGATAAGGTGGGCAATGTAGAAGGTCTTCCTAACTACTTTAGCAATATGAGTGTCGAATGAAAGGCTACTGTCAACCTGGGTTCCCAGGTCCCTGATAACTTCTTCTGTGTTCAGGGGATTGCCACCTATATGGTAGCTAGGGGTAACCTTATTTTTCCCGAAGGGTATGACTATGCATTTCTTGGCATTTAACTTTAGGCCATGGCTCTGGCACCAGTTATCCGTTTCTGTGAGACCCTTCTGAAGGATATCTGTGTCGGATGTGTTTTCAACTCTGGCCCAGTTTGCAGTCATCTGCAAACTTTGTCAGCCATAACCCTCCTGTGTTTGCTTGTACTTCAGAAAAGTAGATGCCAAACAAGAGTGGGCCCAGGACTGAGCCCTGTGGGACACCACTTGTGACAGGCTTTGAGTCTGACATGGCGCCAGCAACTCTGACCCTGTGGGTTCTGTCACTCAGCCAGTTTGCAACCCATCTTGTAATGTATGGGTTTACATTTAAGTTGATGAGTTTTTCAATGATACCCGAGTGAGGTATTGTATCAAAAGCCTTCGCCAGGTCTAGGTAGGCTGTATGGACTGCCTTTCCCTCGTCAATGGCCTTGGTGACTGTTTCAAAAAGTCAACCAAGTTTAGAAGGCATGATCTGCCTTTGACAAAGCCAAACTGGGTTGGATCCAAAGTCTGCAAGTTCCCTATGTCTTTATTTATGAGATCCATTATGATCCTCTCCATGGCTTTGCAGATAAGGGTTGTCAAGCTAATGGGACGGTAATTTCCAGGGTCGGTGGAGGCACCGCCTTTGTGGAGTGGGACCACAGTCACTGTGCGCCACTCCCTGGGTACGTATCTGGAGGTGAGACTAAGATTAAACAGCTGTCCTAACTGTGGGTTTAATTCCTCGTTGAGTTCATGGAGCACACAGCCGGGGACACCATCAGGTCCCATGGATGCTGTGTTCTTTGCCTTGGAGAGAGCAATTCTCACCTGGGCGTTAGAGATGGTTGGGGGGCTACAATCATTTGGTATAGATATCTCTCCTTTAGGGGGGGGGAGAAGTTTGCACTGAACCTTTCAGCCAGTATGTTGGCAATGTCTGTAGGATCAGTAATCTTCACATAATTTTGAACTAATTCTGAGCATATCTGGGAGTTTCCTCCTAGGTTTCTGACATAGCTAAAGAATGCCTTATGGTTGTCTTTAGAGTCCTTAGCTATTTTTTTCTCAAAATTAGCTTTGGATAATTTTATGAGAGCTCTTAGCTTTTTACTTATAGTGATCAGCGGTGTCTTACCTTTTAAGGATTTTGCTCTATCTTGTAGTAGCTTTCTCCTTTTGTTGTAGAGTTTGTTTATGGCTGGGGTCCACCAGACTGGACGCTTGCCTTTGGTACAAAGAGTCTTTGTTTTGCTTGGGATTGCCTGATCCATGCAGCCCTGCAGGTGCTGGTAGAAGGCATTTGTAAGTGATTCAGCGGTTTGAGTAATGTTAACCGCCGGCTCAGGGGCCTTAAAGGAGACCACACTAGTCTTTAGAAGTGTGAAGTCGGCTTCGAGAAGTTCTTTACTGTGGTCTTTTTCATTTCGGTGGGGCGGGATGAGGACCTCCAGCGAGATTAGTTTGTGATCAGATCTCACCAGTGAGGGGTATACTTCCGGCGTTGAACATTGTGCTCCCATGTTCGTGATGATGAGATCAAGTATGTTTTCTCCTCTTGTGGGGATGGTGACTAGTTTTTCCATGGCATTTGAGTTTATGAATTCCAGGAACTTTTGGGCTAGAGTGTTTGGGCTTGAGTAGTGTTCCCAGTCTATATTAGGGTAGTTGAAGTCACCTAGTATGATGGTGTTCGGAGATACATTTATCCCCTCCAGTGTTTTCAGGAAGGCCATATGAGGTTCTTGAGTTTGCGAGGGTGGCCTGTAACATGCTACAAATTGCAGAGCAGTCTTGCCTATGGTTAATTGCACCTGGATGGTTTCCGATGCATCGTGCAATGCCACCAATCTTGAGGTGTGGGTGTCCTTGATGAATATGGATACCCCTCCTTCTTTCTTGGTATTGTCCAGGTTTTGGGGCCGGAACGCATGATATGAGGTAAAACCTGATAGTGCTGGGGTGCTCTCAGGAGCCTTGAACCAGGTTTCTGTCACAGCACAGACATCGATGTTCTCCATACTGAGAAGGCCTCGAGTGTGTGCATCTTGAGGTTGAGACTTCTGGCATTGAGCAGCATTACCCTTAGTTTTTTTTCTTTGTTTTGTTCTAGGGTGGTAGGTTTAGAATTTGAGCCTTGCCTAAAAAAAGCACTATGGGAGTGGCAAGAGCATTTGCCAAAATCCAGAATCCCAGGGGTGACAAGTGCAAGCCGTCCCTTGCGAAGCAGCGTGGCTTGTCCAGCATGTCATCCCAGGTAGACAGACATTGGATCCCCTTTGAATGACACCAGAGTTTAAGCCAATTGTTAAAGCTGATCATCTTATCTCTGTATTGTGGCATCATTCTTGGTGAAGGTAGGATACTGCTCAAGGTCAGGGTCATACCTGCTTGGGCTACATAATCAGAGAGCTCCTCTATGTCTCTTTTCATGTAGTCCAAGGAGGTACGTCTCAGGTCGTTAACACCAGCGTGGACAATGATTGAGTCGTACTTGTACCTGCTGTTGAGAGACCTGAGTGCATGCGTTATGTGGCGGATTCTAGCACCCGACAGACAGCTTACTGTGACCTTCTCCTTACTCAGTCTGGTGGGGAAGTCAGTGTGTCTGACTATGGAGTCACCAATGACTAGTGTGTCTGGCATTGTGTTTGGCCTTAAGGGCTGTGACTGCTTGACACTCTGACTGTGTGGTCTATGTGTTGCAGGTGTTGTGTTCTGAGGTGGTAGTTGTTTGGGTGTCTGCTTTGGTGGCCTCTGCTGTTTTGGTAGATTTTTGATCAGAGCCTCCGAGTATGTCTTTGTGTGTTTATGTGTATGATTTGAGGTTGTGATGGTATTATGTGAGACTGGGTCTATAGTGTGTGTGGTTACCTTCTCCTCCTGTCTGGTCATGCCAGTCCTATGTTGAGAGAGCTCAGCCTCTAGTTTGGCCGTATAGTTGCATCTCTCGCATGTATTTGTGTTTTGTGGGAGGAGGAGAGGGTTGTCTGTGTACATGAGGCAATTGTAACATTGCCTCAATATTCCCAGGTTCACCAGCTGAGCAGGAGAGGACATTAGCAACTGATCCCTCGACATGCTAGAAGGAATAGACAGAAAAACGTAAGAAAAGGTTCTGGGGATGTGGGTGACCGAGAAATGGGGTTTGCTTTTTGGGGTACTTTCTATAACAAGAGTGCTGTATCGAGGTGATAAGTACTGTAGGAGCAAGTGCTTCGCTATACAGATAGAGAATAGTCTACTTGGGAGTCAAGTAGAGATAATTTATAGTTGTAGGATACACTAAATAGGACAGTAGTATACTTTGAGGAAGGTAGTTTTAAGGGAAAATTTGAAGAGTGGACTTTAGGTAGCCCTAATAGTTTAAATCTGATTAACCGGCTGCCCTAGTGTGCAACGGTAGCAGCTCAGCTAAAGCCAGCTTAACGTGCTTTATAGCAGGGGGCTGGAAAAAACAGGAAATGACCCAAAATGGCCGATGAATTACTAGTTGCTGCTTCTAACCACTCCTCTGAGGACAAACAAGCAGCTCAGTACTCCCCACTCCCACTGGTGAGTAAAGAAACTACCTCTGGCCACACAAGAAAATGGAGGAACACAGAAACCAAATACAAAGCCCAGGGATCAGCAAAATCTGATCACTGGAACAACTAGCTAGGAAAGTTTAGGAAAGGAGAAATATTTTTTTGTTTTTTTTGTTTTTTTTTGCAAACAGACAGAAAAAAATGCAGTAAATGCTTTGTTTTCGACTAAATTGCTATCAAAGGCTGGTACACTTGAGTGTATTAGCCTGTTTGTTACTTTTTACATATCGCCTCTAACTAGGCGATATGAGACAGAGAATAGTTGGAGTTGGATTTTTTTGAGTATGTCCATATAGGACAAGTGTTTAAGGCCTAGGATCCTCTTTGTGAGGTACTTTTGTGGCCTCTCCAGTTGTTGCAGGTGTCTAGTGAGGTACATGCCAAATGGGGCATTGTATTCCATGATTGGCCTAATGAGGGAAGAGTAGAAGGAGACAATGACTGCTTTCTTCCTGGATGCAAAACCCTTAGTAATGAGATGTGCCACATAGAAGGACTTTCTGACTACAATGGCAATGTGGTGGTCAAAATAGAGGTTGCTGTCAACCTGTGTTCCCAGATCTCTTATAATGCCTTCTGTGTTCAGTGGACTTCCATCGATGTGGTAGCTCATGGGAACTGGGTTTTTCCCAAAGGGGATGATGACACATTTTTGGCATTGAGCTTAAGGCCATGGTTCTGACACCAGTCAATGATCTCAGTGAAGCCTTTCTGTAGGATCTCAACATCACTTGGGGAGTTAATAATGGCTCCCAACTTGCAATTGTCTTCGAACATTGTCAGCCAGAGTTCCTTCGTGTTGGACTGAACTTCTGAGAAGTAGATACCAAACAGGAGAGGACCCAGGACTGATCCCTGTGGCACTCCACTCGTGACTGGTCAGTAGTCTGACTTGGAGTCAGCAACTTTCACACTGAGAGCTCTATCTGTGAGCCAGTTTGCAACCCACCTAGTGATATAGGGGTTGATGCCTACCTTAATGGGGTTTTCTATGATTCCTGAGTGGGGAATTGTATCAAAGGCCTTGGCCAGATCAAGGTAGGCTGTATGAACCACCTTGCCTTCATCCACAGCTCTGGTGACTGACTCAAATAAGTCAACCAGGTTGAGCAGGCATGATCTACCCTTCACAAAACCAAACTGTGTGGGATCTAGAGTTTGGAGATTCCCTATATCCTTGTTTATTATGTCCATGATGATGCATTCCATAGCTTTGCATATCAGAATTGACAGGCTAATGGGGTGATAGTTCCCAGGGTCTGTAGTCGGTCCTCCTTTGTGGAGAGGGATGACTATAGCAGTGGGCCATTTGGTAGGGACAAAGCCTGAGGTGAGGCTGTGATTGAACAGTGCACACAGGTGAGGTGCCAGTTCACTCTGTAGCTCATGTAGAGCACAGCCAGGGATATTGTCAGGTCCCATAGAAGCTGTATTCTTGGCCTTGGACAGTACTGTTTTAACCTGTGCAGCAGTAATTCTGGGTGCCTGGCAATCTACTGGTATTGTGATTGGTTCTTTCGGGGGGTGAGAGGTGTAAAGTTGACACTCAATCTGTCAACCAGTATATTGGCAATATATGTTGGCTTGGTATAGGAGGTACCATTGTGCAGTAGCTCAGAGCAAATCTGGGTATTGCCATGGAGGTTCTTTACATAACTATAGAAGCCCTTGTGGTTGTCTTTACTATCTGCTGCAATTCTGTTTTCAAAGCTAACTCTAGAAGACTTGATGAAGGATCTCAACTTTTTGTTGAGGCTGATAAGGGAGTCTTTCCAGTCTTGGGACTTCACCGTATTCCATATCAGTTTTCTCCTTCTGTTGTAGAGTTTGTTTATGGCAGGGGACCACCAGATTGGCTTTCTTTTTTGGGAGAAGAGTGTCTTGATTCTATTGGATATGGCAAGATCCATGCATTTGTGTATGTGTTCGTACAGTGTATTGGTGTATGTTTTGGCAGTCATGCAACTATTCTCCATTTGTATGGGTGCTGTGAAGTTAGCCACCTCTGTTCTTAGGAGCCCAACGTTAGCTTTAGAGAGGTTTTTAATGGTGGTTACCTTTGGGGGGGTTGGGAGGGATGTGGATTTCCAAAGTGATTAGTTTGTGGTCGGATCTAACCAGGGAGGAGTTGACTACTGGTGTAAAGCAACGGTCGCGCATGTTAGTAATGACCAGGTCAAGCATGTTGCTACCTCTAGTTGGGGTAAGAACAAGCTGGTCCAGAGCATTAGCATCAATGAATTCCAGGAAACGTTGGGCAAGTGTATTGGTACATGAGTAGTTTTCACAGTTAATGGAGGAGTAGTTGAAGTCACCCAGTATGAGTGTGTTAGGTTGGACCCTAATATTCTCCAGGGTGCTTAGGAATGTGGAGTGAGTGTCTTGGGGCATGGTTGGGGACCTATAACAGGCTATGACCTGAATTGCTGTCTTACCCAATGTTAGCTGCATCTGAAGTACCTCTGATGCGTTATGTTGGGCTACCAGTCTAGAGGTATGCGCATCCTTTATGAATATGGAAACACCACAACCTTTAGAGCTTTGGTCCAAGTTCTGGGGCCGGAAGGTGTGGAATGAGTTATAGCCTGGTAGTGCAGGGGTGCTTTCTGCTGCCTTGAACCAGGTCTCTGTTACAGCACAAATGTCGATGTTCTCCATTTTAAGGAGTGCTTTACGTGAGTGTATTTTGAGATTTAGACTTCTAGTGTTGAGCAGCATGACCCACAGATTGCATTTGTTTGTAGCTGTTACGGTAGTAATTTGGTCTTTGGAACACCACCTAAAAAAGGCACTATAGGGGTGGCAAGAGCCTTGGCCAGTGTCCGGAAGCCCAGGGGTGACAGATGCAGGCCATCTCTGGCAAAGCATCGAGGTCTGTCAATCATGTCATCCCAGGCAGACAGATACTGGATCCCCTTAGAATGACACCAGATACCTAGCCAATTGTTGAAATCAATCATTTTCTGCATGTACTGTGGTATCATTCTGGGTTATGGTAGGATGCTGCTCAGGGCTAGGGTCATACCTGCCTGAGCTACATAATGCGAGAGCTCCCCCATGTCTCTTTTCATGTAGTCCAGGGAGGTACGTCTCAGGTAATTCACACCCACATGTACAATGACAGAGTCATATTTGTACCTGTTGTTGAGGGACCTGAGTGCATGCATTATATGGTGGACCCTAGCACCTGACAGGCAGCTGACTGTTACTTTCTCCTTATTCAATCTGGTGAATGGGACATCAATGTGTCTTACTATCAAGTTACCTATGACTAGTGTACTGGGCATGCTGTTTTGCCTTAGGGACTTTGGTTAAGTGGCACACTGTTTAGGAGAGTCATGTTTCTCGTGGTTAGTGTTGTGTTGTGGTGGTCAAGTGCATTTCTGCCTTGGAGGTCTCTTCTGTTTGGATAGATTTTTATTGAGAGCTTCTGCGTAGGTGGGTGTGTGGTTTGTGTTTTTATGTGAAGGCAGTGCTGGTATGTGTTCTGGGGGCTATGTGTTCCATGTGGTGTGGTGCAAGTGTTGGCCTTCTCCTCTTGACCAGCTATTCCGGTCTTGGCTGGAGAGTGTGTGGCTTCCAATTTGGATATATAAGTGCATCTCTCGCTAGTCTGAGTGTTGGGAGGTAAGAGGAGAGGGCTGTTGGTGTACATGAGGTAGTTGCTACATTGCCTCAGGATGCCCAAGTTCACCAGGTTAACAAGAGAAAGCACAGGGAACTGACCTTTAGACATGCCTGGAGGAGTGGGCATTAGTAATAAGTGATGGTAGCACTTTTGTGTGCTACAATAATTGCTACAAGAAGTCTGATATGGTAAACTGCTAGACTAATAAGCCAGTAAAAGTGCAGGAGAGGAGAGAAATAGCAGATCTAAGGGGAAAATTGAAGAGCAGACTTTGGCACCTCTTAGAAGCTTACAAACAGACCTGGATACAGCAAATCTGTATCTGAACTAGACTAGTTACAGGAAAGGCGGGAAACAAGCGCAACACAGGCTTTTAAACCAGAAAGTTGAAAGAGATGGAAAAACTGCCCAAACGGCCAATAAACTACAAATTCTGGGCCAGAAACCACTCCTCTTGTGGTAGATAGGCTACCTAGTGCTTACCACTCCCACTGATAAGCTAGAAGGCTTCCCTCCAACACAAAAAGGCTTGCGGGCTCAGAAGCTTACATGCAGTCCTGGATACAGCAAATCTGTATCTGGACTAGACTAGTTACCAGAAAGGTGGGAAACAAGCACAACATGACCTTTTGAAACAGAAAGTTGAAAGAGATGGAAAAACTGCCCAAATGGCCAATAAACTATAAATTCTGGGCCAGAAAACACTTCTCTTGTGGTAGATAGGCTACCTAGTGCTTACCACTCCTACTGATAAGCTAGAAGGCTTTCCTCCAACACAGAAAGGCTTGAGGGGCTCAGAAGCTTACATACAGTCCTGGATACAACAAATTTGTATCTGGACTAGACTAGTTGCAGGAAAGGTGGGAAAAGTGCAAATGTGGGCTTTTAGACCAGAATGTTGCCCAAACAGCCATATAATAGATTATCAGAACAAATCATAGAGAAGGATTCCACAGAGGCAATGAAGAGGGCATGTAACATGTGGAAAATTTATGAGGGAAGGTAGACATAGAGGGAAGGCAGCATTTTAAGGTACTTAAAGAATAATACTCAATAGGCTTATTGTCTTCTTCTGCAGGAAGTAAATGTAATACAATAACATATCTTCTAGAAAAGCAAACTGTAAAGCAAAGAGAATGGGTACAAACTCTGCACTAATAACTGAAACTATAAAACCATATAGAAAAAAAAACATGATGACACTTCATTTTCCATAAATTTCTAGTGAGAGAAACATCTACAATTTGAAGTTCATTGGTAGTTGCTAGACATGCAGTCCAGGAGACCATTAAGGAGCCTACCCCAAATTTCCAATGGCCCCCAAAGCACTGTCTGATTAAGTGACTTGCTTAGGGTCACACAGTATATAGAAGATAGAAGTATTCAAATCCTGCACTCTTACTATAGGGAGCAGCTCATTAATAAGTTATTGCTTTAGTCATGTGCTCAAACTTCCAGTCCAAAACAGAAATTATTGTATATTCTCTCACTGCAGAAAGGCAACTAAGACAATTGCATGGTACTATGTAATACAGCAACCTTTTTTATGAAAATACACTGAAATGAGAATACAAGCAAGACAATCTTTCTCCTTGCTATGTTAAAAATTACACTTTGCATATTGCATTTTTTCACCCTTCATCTTCATGCTGGTAATCTGCTATTTATATTTACCCCAATGAAATGATGTGCTGAAGTTACTACGAAAAAGAAACAAAGAAAGAAATGAATGAGTGAGTGAATGAATGAATAACCAGAACTATTGATATTTAAATGCTAATGCCAGGAACATAATAATCAAAATCTATGCTGACTATAACATTACTGGCATAACCACTAATGATTGTCATTAAGTACCTGTCACAGTTTAAAAAAAATCACTTTAAGTGCAGTTCAGTGAAATGTATTCTTAAAAGTAAGGCAACCTAGAAAACAATTAAATACTTTAAAACGATTGTATATACAGAACATTTATGCTAAGCATCTTGCATGCCATTAAATTGAATCCATTGTCATACAAACACTAGCTACCTACTGACTATGCAGTGTTTTTTTGCATGCTGTAAAAAGTTTATTCTGCTACTGTACCAATGTGCATATATGGCACTCCTGTAATCTGTAGCACAAAATCAGTTCAAGCAAAAATAAAATATAACTATATATATATATATATATATATATATATATATATATATATATATATATATATATATGTGTGTGTGTGTGTGTGTGTGTGTGTGTGTGTTTGTGTACGTGTCATTATTAGAAGTTCTGTAAGACCTGAAACAAAATATTTTATAAACTTGATGTCTCCACAGAAATAATACTGCTCACTTAGAAAAGACATACCTCTGAAGTAATTTGTGTAAACCTGTTAACAATAGTATCATTGCTTTATAATGGGGAACTCACCAAACTAGCCATCCTAACCCTAGGCAACCTCCATGCAGCATACCTAATTTTGGATGCTGACATTGTTAATTAGCATGTCTCCATCCTTATCAACAGATCTATACAGGAATCCCTGTTTTCTCCTTCATGGAAATAGTTCTGTATTCTGCCACTGGACAAAGTTAGCCCCTCTACTGAACTAACTTCAGACCCCATACCATACTTTCTCCTTTGTCTAAGATCCTTGAGAAATGCATTCACTCTCAACTATTAATCGCTCCTTTAAACATCAACCTTTTCTCCCCATCCCAACATGCTTCACCCCTTTCACAGTACTGATACCGCTCTTCTATGTTTTCTTAACACAATTAACAAAAATATGACAATTAGCTTGTACCGTCTGTCTTCCTTATGAAAACCTTTTGATTGAGTTTCTCACTCCAAAGTACTCTGAAAGCTATCATTTCTAGATGTCTCTTCCTCAGCCCCAGAATAACTATATGCCACTTCACTAATATGACCCAAACTGTAAAATGGCAACAATCCAAATTCTCCTTTCTGCTCTTACCAGCTGGAATTCCTAAAGGCTCAATACCTGACATGACCCCCTGCTTTTCAATATATTAATAATCTTTCTCCTTCCTCTGAATACCAGTACAGGAACAAATTTTGATACCACTCCTCAGCATACAGAAGAGCTTCAGTGCTTTGTGTGTGGTAGACGTTGTAGGAAATTTCAGAAGTTTTTTTTGGTGGTAGAAATGCTCCTAACTTTTTGCCAGCCAGATTGTGGATTTTTTCCATCAGCTGAACAGCTCAGGGAGCAGAGGTGTGAAATGGATCTGACATGGAGCATGGAGCAGCAGACCATCTGAAGAGCTGGGGGGGGCACCAAATTGAGGATCAGCACCAGGCACTGGATAAGCCAGCTATGACACTGACTTCTATAGCTTTAGTTAATCATATGTCACTGTACATGAATTCACTGTATCACCTTTTATAAACCTTGTCCCTCAAAAAATGTGTTTATTTCCAAAATTTGATATGCTTTACGGTAGTGTGATACTTGGTCCTGACATCTGAATGCTTTACGTATGTGAAGTGCTCTACCAACATTTGCATTAAGTATATATCATGTTACCTGCTTTTGAGTTTCCTATGTGTCCTACAATATTACCTACTATTATGTAATATTCTGTTTTGTTCCTTACTTAATGTAATCAAGTATTATGTTTTTAACATGCATTATACAATATTCTATAAGTATATTTGTTCAACATTCTATAGTATACTGATTGCTACCTTTTTTGGAGCTTATCTCCATGGGCTTCCAATAATAAGGGGTTTCCAACCCAGTCAAACCTTCCTGGTAAAGAAATGTAAACAAATAAATATAAATAAATAATGAAATGTGAACTTGAAGCTGAAATTGTTGACAAAATATCAAAGACCAGCAATCAGCACAATTAGATTAATTCATGATCAGATGTTAAAGTAATGCCTGCCTTACATTTTCAGCACTTTCTCTACTTCCCTTATATAAAGAAATCTGCTGAAAGTCCTCCAGTTAATAACATCACAGTCATAATGAAGACATGTACCCAAATGAGCTAGGAATCACAGATGAGTAGCATAGATAGAGCTATGTGCAAAGTGTTGCAGATTCAAAGACCAGTGTGGTCATGCAATGGCAAAATAGTATGCGATGCATACTAATAAACTGCATAATAAGATGGAAATAAGGAACCTCCATTATAAATGAGCTAAATGGATTATACAGATGAAAAAATGGACCAGTTCCTAAATGCATAAAACAGGTGCCCTGCCTAGCTGCACATGCCCATTTTGAATGCTCTGATTTGTGCTCTACAATTGGAGCAATGTTAGGAATAGCAGGAATAGTATACTAATAGTATACTATATAGTATACTATAAAACAGTATATATAGCTGATATCTGCATTCCTGCACATCTAGGCTCTCCACACCACCAAAGAAGGTACAGACAGCATCTGCTATACCACCAACTAACAGACTAACAGATTCTGAAGTGCTTCTGCAAGGATAGGAGTGTTGCAACTGACCAAGTGAAATTGTGCCACCCATAAATGGAATCAAGGGGATGCATGATATGCCTATCTGCATGGAAGCAAAGGTATGTGTAGCCTTAGCCATCTTAGATACAAGGAGCTTAAAGTGACCTATAGGAGGACACATTGGGTATACCACTAGCATCGGTCTTATGAATCTAAAACCAGTTCCTTGATATAATGCTACAACATGTGGAAGACCATAGATGCTTTCCCAAGACAGTGGAGGAGAGAACTAACAGTATGGGGATTGTTTATGGAGTAACCCATTTCTCTGTGGTCCTGACAGCCAAAGAGAGCACAACTGTTGCTCTCAAGGTGCCACATGGTCCAGGTGACATGCGGTACATCAAAAGGAAATCCTTTAACTCCCTGACCTGAGAAGTGGTCTGCAACGCCTAGGACATTATATATAATGTATCTACCTACAACCCTAGAAGTGTACATGATTCACACATTTGACACATGTCCAACATATACTAAAGGTTCCTGCAAGGGGCTTCCTATCCCCACAGGGTTATCTGGTTATCAGGTGCGCACGTGCGTGCACACACACACACACACACACACACACACACACACACACACACACACACACATACACACACATGCTAGATAAGGTCTATTCACACAGGTACCATGCAAGCTGGGAGCAGGCCATATATAATAGTGTGTTGTATTGTCAGCAACACCAGATATGCCCTAGAGCCCTGTTTGATGACCCCAAAACACAACCTCAGGACATGAAGTAAATGGCTTATAAAACAGTCCATGTGGAAACCCAAAACATGGTGGAGCATGAATTTGGACTACTGAAGGTTTTTATTCAAGGTTTAGATATCTAGGCACCTTAAGATGGCTATACATGCTCATATCTCACCTGTCCTGAATTTCACAGAATGTCCAGATTTTTTGTCTCATATTTTTGGTCTGCTCCTCATACAATATGTGGTTTTCTGGCAAATCATTGAAGAATGAATATACTAAATAATGATAGAAATTTGTGTTTCAAACTTCATAACCTTTGGAAAATGCATGTTAATGCAAAATCTGTTACTCTATCATCTTTCTAAGTTTATATGACCAAAATTTAAAATTTCTTCCTGATTCTAGGCCTTTGTCACCCCACTCATTATTTGTGGCTTTATCCTTTATTATTGGATTAATAGGTTGAGAGAGATGTATAAGCAACTTGAACAACAGGTGAATATCATGCAGGGTCTCCTATACCAGCCACAGCAATAGCACAAGGATAGGGTGGAGAGTCGGGTAACAAACTTGCAGCAGAAATCCACCACCAACTGACGGGGGGGGGATAATATATTGCAGCTGTAACAAGTAGGCAACATCTGCTCCACATTTGTACGTCATAACACAGGCAACACAGAATACAAGAAAGCATATGGTATCACACCCAATGTATGACAAGCAGTGCATGAAGTGACCATGTTGCGCACCAGAAATCACCATACCCACACATTTTAGGACTCCAGAGATTACCTGCCGGGATATCATGACAGAACATTGCACACAGTGTTTGCCTGTCATAAGCTGACCGGAATGGTGAGTGATGCCATTGACATTACTTGATCTGGGCAGCACAGCCAGCATAATTACATTGTCCTGAAGTGGAACAACCCTGACCTGCTCCACCAGTAGGAGGCTGAGGTTCAGGAGAGGGAGCATAAAATGTACTTTCAGTACCATCATCTTCTACTGCCTTAAATGTTGCACATGTATACTTAAACTTTGTGCATGTATACTTAAACATTGCACGCGTATACTTAAACATTGATCATGTATACTTAAGACTACATACATCATTTTCCAGTAATGGAAGAGCAGCAGATGAATTTAGGCACTGCAGAAGGCAAAAAACAAGAACACCAACCCCAGCAAATGGGTGTGTATTACATCTGTGCCACTGTGTGTTGGGGACTGTATTTGTAACATGTGTGTGATATTTCTTCCCATTGTGTCATCCTTTTATAGGTCCATTTGTGAATGATGAAGATGAAAGGCAGTAGCCACCTGAGTATCAACCAGATGCTGTCTCTGATTCTGGGTCATCAGTGGCACCCTGTTTCAACAATGGTTCTCCCGCTGGAGATGACCTGGAGGAATCACTGGTGTTGTATGTGCCTAACTGTCACAAGTGGGTTCATAACTTGGTACTAGGCTATTGGTCTAAGACCCATTTTAAGCCCCCAAATATATCAAAATATTGATGATATGTGTCAATACCCCAAGGAATTTCATGGTTATGATATAGGCTTGTACACATCAAGCATTCACAGGCTGAAGGTGCCAAACCACAAGGGGGGGGGGGGATTTGTAATTTTACATCCACTGGTTCAAGTTACATTTTCATAGAGTTAGGGATGAGCTTTGCTTCAAATGGATGGGAAACCTGTTCCAGAGAAGGGCTAATCTTTCACACACATACCTGTTCCTCTAACATGTCCTGTTTATGTCACATGCAAGGTTTAGGTCCTTAGAATTGGTATTTCTGATGTTACTTATTTGGCAGATGTGCAACAAATCCATCAGTGTGGGATCAGAGGATGTCTTGTGGGCTAGGCATAGATCACTATAAAACAATTTGTAGGAGACCAAATAAAGGGATAGGGCTTTGAGATGTCCACATATGGCTTGCTGTTTGCTTCCTGGATTCTCTTTTTTGATGGAGGGTTTCTGTGTGTCTCAACCTTTTGCAACTGCTTGGTCAGGTACATGCTGAAGGGTGCATTGTATTCAATGACTGGCCTGATGGAAGCTGAGTACAGCTGAACAATGAACACTTTGGACCTGGATGGCATTGTGCAACACAGAAGGATGTTATCACCACAGTAAACACATGGTATTCAAAGATCAGGTTACTGTCAACATGCTTTCCCAGATCTGAAAGTCTTCTCTCCTGGGAGTGGACTGGGAGATTCTCCAGTGGACTCCCAGCAGCATCTGCCTTGAAGGCTTGTTGCTACTGAGGTACACCTGTATCTGGATACCACAATGTGACATGCCTTCTGGCATGACTGGTAGAGTTGCATGACTGGCAGATCCTGTCCATTGGTCCAGCAAGAGGAGCAACCTGCTCATAAAAGTGGCCACCCAAGTTAGTAATGCCTGGGTCTGTTGCCCTCTAACCCAGTCTGGCATCCAACTAAACTAAATCTCTCAATTGTTCAGATTTTTACAGAATGTCCAGAATTTTGCCTGACATTTTAGTCTGTTAATCATAAAATTTGTGGTCTTCTGCTGAATTAGTAAGGACTGATGTCACTAAATAATGACATCCATTTGAGCTTCAGATGTCGCATCCTCTGAAAAATGCATGCTAATACAAAACTTGTTATTCTAGAAATTTTCCAAGTTTATAAGGGCAATAATTAAAATTGTTCCCTAATTTTGGGCCTTTCCCACACATTATTTTTGGCTTTGTCCAGATTTCTTCTGCTCAGATTTAAGAGGTATGAGCATACCCTATCAACATCCCTCTGCTTTTTTCCCATTATATTTCATTTCCCATTCCTTGTTTGTTGTCTATACCTTCCATTACTAATTGTCCACAATCTACAGTATATATCCATCCACTCTTCCTTACCTCCTTGTGCATATACCACCTCTGTCTGCCTGTGTCTGAATTCTGTGCTTGTTTGTCTTCCCCACTACCTGTCTTTCTCCCTCTGTCACATCCACAGCCAGCCCTCACTACTTTCCCCACCTACCTTTTTTTCCTTATAAAAAAGGTCTTTACCAACAAAAAGGTACCCTTCATTTCCCTACACCTTTCATACCTCATGGTTACCCTTCTGTGTTTCCTGTTGCTTGCTGTTTTCCCATTCCTGACTTTCCAATCTAACATCTTCCCATTATGTAATGAAGACGGTTGCTACTTTGCTTTGCATTGCTGTACGGAGTCACACTGATGTAACTCCTGAATACTATGTTGCCTTTTTTGTGCCAGATGGGTATGACATTGACATAAATGAACAGCCATTACTCAGCTGCACTTCCCGGCTTTGCCTTTGATGCATCTCATGTTGGTCGCTTGTGCTACTGTAGTGCTATTCCTGCCATAGAGCAGCTTAGCACTTTTGATCCAATTATTACTACAGCTATCTTTACTTATGCAGTCATTTGTTTGGAATACAATTTGTTATTCAGTGCCATGGTTACTTTGGCCAAAACTCCCAAATGTGGAATGTCACTCTCTGGTCAACACACTTTGGTCGACAAAGCAGATGATTAATATGTGTGCGAGATCAACAGTCTCTGGGGTTGGGGAATATGCCCCTTACACAGGGATTGTGCAATACTTGAGTTAGCATAGATAATTAGTAGGGAGTGTGAGGGGTTCAGTGGTGCTTGTCTCCCTAAAAAAATGTTTTTTTTCTTTTTTAATTTTCATTTGCAAGCAGCAAGGATTTTCTTTCTGAATGCATAGTGGATTGTCGATCCTCTCATTAACAATCTTTTGTGGTCGAAGTTATTGACATCTATGTTCAGCAGTGTCAATCAGCGTTAAGTATACCCATCTGATTAGCTGTACTGCTTTTCTCACACTGACCTCAAAATTAGTACCACATATCTTCTAAGTGCTATTTTGTGGGTCTCTGCCATGGTTTCACATGTAAGTGAACGCATCCATTTTTTATTAATAGTAACAAAAAAGCTGAAAATAACATCTTTTTCAATAGTTAAATGGTGTATGTGTTAAAAGGTGCCTTCCAGCTTTGAAGATATTAAAATTGAAATGACTGATGCCAGGAGCACTTTACATTATTCCGACAATTAACATACCTGTTACAGCGTAATTACTACAACCCTTGAGTTAACAATTTTGATCATCATCATTACAAACATTATTGCTATACTTTCCTAATTATCAGTTACAAATGTTTTTACTGGTACAAAACCATAGCATTATTTGAACAACGACAACAATTAGGTGAATGAAATGCTGTCTTCTTCTTTGTTACTTTCCCTTTACATGCATATGTGCATACATGCATACATAAACAAACTAAGAATATTGGGTGAGGTTCATGAGCACTGACGTCCCACAAGGCAGTAATGGTGCGGATGAGACACGGAGCTCCATAATAATATTGCCATCAGTAGAGTGCCATTGCACAAACTAGGATAACAGCTTTATGGCCACATGCCCTGGCTCATCTGAAAAACATAGTAGAGTATGGTAGTTGGCTGCACAACAGGGCAAGAATGACCACCATCCAAGGTGTTTTCAGTACAGAACAAACAGCGCTGATTAAACAGGGAGCTCAGTACCAAAGCTGTATACCATAAGCACTAATCATTTGACAAAACAATGGAGCCAATAAACTGATCACAGAAAAAGAAGCAGAAATGAACACCTACTTGAATAAAATGCAGTACCCCATTATTATAATGGTGTACATTAAAAAAAGTTAGATAACCAAGTCAACCAAAACATACCCTGAGAATTTGCAGCTGCCGTACCACTCTTCCATAAGTGAAATCTACAGACAAATCCTGCAGAAACTGGAGCCCAATGAGCACCTATTTAAAGCCATCAGAAATATTTTCCATGTGGACCATATCTATCACCTGATTCTCTCCAGTCCCTCTCCAGCCATTCCTATCTTAGTTTCCTTCTGGACCACATAGGGTAGTTAAGTGATTATAACCCAGAATAGCTAGATTAGATAGATAGATAGATAGATAGATAGATAGATAGATAGATAGATAGATAGATAGATAGATAGATAGATTGATAGATAGATAGATAGATAGATAACCACAATATGGTACAATATGAACAGTACAGTAATGAAAATATGCACATATGAGAACTTTCCTGGATGTCCTAAGTCTGACAACATGTTTAGTTACATATTACATAGTACCAGTCAGGAAATGGAGCACTTTAAACATTATTGTAGTGCAACACACATTACATGCTTAAGCAAAAGTGGCATGCAAGTGCACTATACGTGCACTCACACAGACACATGCAGACATACACACAAAATATTCTCTCATATACATCACAGTCCTACAGACACTTTGAAGGGTTGCTAATTCACACATAGAACTTAGGGATATGCAAAAATTCAGTTCAAATTAACAATATAGCTATCAGGTGTCTTCAGAGTAACAAATATAAAAGCTAGCAAAAACATAAATATAAATAGTTGTTGCAATGTTAGACATAAAACACATATGTGCTTCTTTTTAAAATTGTATTGCATAAAACTAACACTAAAATGCTTCATAACTAAAATCCATGATATGCTGCTTCTTTATATTTGAATCTGGGAGCACAAGCTAAGGATATTGTGCAGGAAAATGTCCCAGAAAAATTACCGAAACTTTAATATGTCTTTTCAATAGCACCCTAAAAATAAATAAATAAATAAATCAGTATCCTCTCTCATAAGCCTCTTTGAATTATGTGAACTAGTTAGTAGGATTTTAGAAGGCAAGAAACCCTGATTTATCTGAACTGTTTATATCAGTTCATAGTGAACACTTTGTCTGTCATGTTGAAGGTAGAGTGTTTGCATTAGAAGGTTAAAACTTTAGAGGTGTGTCAGTATATAATGGTGTCCCACAATGACTATTACTCAGGCCAGAATTAGTTAATCTCCTGTTTTCCGCCCAGCTCCAGTGCGGTAGTGGGATAAAACCCTGACTACAACCCAAGTGAAATGAGGTCAGTTTGTTTATTTATTTATTTATTTATTTCTAGTTTGTTGACCGGGGAAGTCCATTGGACCAAGTTGAGCCCGTTTTCAGTGGAGGCCTGGGGGAAAAAGCTCCATGGTAATATAGAGGTTACACAAATAGAAAATGGTAGAATCATAAAATAGAGTTAAACAGTTACAATATTAGATCTTTTAGCACATTGTAACATGTATAGAAATTGAAAAGCACATGGAAAGTAATATCATGCACTGGCATTTACAGATCAAGTTTTAGGAATTAGCCATTTATAAAAATTGTTTAATCACAAATAGACCAGCCATTTATAAACATTGTTTAATCACCAAATAGACCATGTTTTTTTTTTGTTTGTTTTTTTTTTCTGGATGCTAGACAGAAATTAAGGTATGTATATTGGTTAATGAGGCAAGTATAGGGAAGAGTTAAAACGTTTCAGGGGGGAAGGTTAGTAGAGGATTGCGAGCAAGTACAGCTCCAGGTAGTAGAGAGGTAAGAGTGTACAGAAGATTTTAAATGGACAGGGCTATGGATAGTCCTTAGGGATAATGGGAGAGCATTTGATTTTTTGGATAGGGAGAAAGACAAATAAGTCATCCAGGAGGTTGTTTGGGCTTGTGAACCAGGAGTAAATTCTTGTTTTCAGATCTAAGGGGCCTATTAGGGTGGTAGGAGGTGAAGATTGAATTAAGGGATGGGCAGTCAGATGGTTTGAAGATGAGTTTGTGAGTGGTAGTAAGTTGAAAGTTGTCAAGGTAATGTGGTAGTTCCAGGCAATTTAGTAATTGAAGTGCATTACAGTGGTGGGAGGAGTATTTGGAATTTATTGCAAATTTACATATTCTGTTGTAGCAGGCTTCCAGCTTGGCTTTTAGGGAAGCTTGGAGGTTGATACGTAAAGTGGAGCCATAAATGAGAAAGGGGAGAAGGTAGGTAGATGCAAGAGTTTTTCTAGAGGAGGGGGTTAGGTATTCATTGTGTCTGTAAAGCAATCCAAGTTTTTGATGTTTTTTTTTTTTATATTTTGTTGTACATGGATATCATATTTTAATTGTTCATCTTTTAACTACTCCAAGTAGTTTTGTGTATGGGATGATTTTTATTAGGGATTTATTTTGGCTATAGATTTTGAAAGTGTCTTTGTGTACTATGGTAGATTTGGATGGGGTGAAAATCCTGATTTTAGTTTTGTTTGGTTTTAGTGGTAAGTGGTTGCTGATCATCTGGGATTCAGTGGTGGAGAAGGCAGTTTGTGTTTTAAGTAATAGATTGGAAATTGAGTTGGCAGAGCAGACTATCATTGAATTGTCTGAATACTGAATTACATCAGCATTGGAGACAGAGTTGCAGAAGTTATTAGCAAAACTATTGAATAATAAGAGGCCAAGTATGGACCCTTGTGGAACTCCAGTAGGAGTATTCAGGTAGGATAAGAAGGGGTTTTTCCATTTGACATCTTGTTGCCTGTCTGAAAGATAGCTAGAGAACCAGTTTATGGTGGAGGGGAGAGAGACAGAATTGAGAGAGTTGTGAAAGTAGCAAAGGATGGGAGACAGTAGCAAAGGCTTTTGAGAGGTCTAAGAGTATGGTAGCAACAGTTTTTCCAGAGTCACAGGCTTTGTTAATTCTGTTGAGGAGTGATATAAGGGAAGTTGTGGTACTGTGACTAGGTCAAAAGCCATGCTGTGATGGGGATAACAGATGGTTTTGGGTGAGATGGGGCATGATCTGAGTGTGGATGCATTTTTCCAGTATCATGGAGACTGGTGAGAGGATGGCAATAGGACAGAAGTTGGATATATCATTGTTTCTGCCACCTTTGTGGAGAGGGGGAATGTAGGCCTTTTTCACAGTTTGGGTATGTAAGATTCCTGAATAGATCTATTTATCAGGATACTAATGGGGTAAGCAAATCCTTCACTGGCAGCCTTTAGTAAAATGGGTGGCAGGTTATCTGGGACTTTTGACCAGGGTTTGACTTTTAAGAGTAGTCTTTTTATAGTTGTGGTGGAGACTGGTTGGAATGTAAAGTTGGAGGTAGGGAGGGGGTGGGAGTAAGGGGAGGGAAGGGAGTTTAGGCAAGTTTGGGAGGGGAGGGGCAATGGGAGAAGGAGCTGGCAGTAATGTCAGCTATACAGTTTATGAAGAAAGAATTAAAAAGAGATACTATTCCCTGGGATGTCTTGTTTGGATGTGGACAAGGATTTTCCTTGGTGCCTGGTTTAAGGAGAGAGGAGATGGCATTCCAGCACTTTTAGGGGTTTAGACTGTGGCTGGGTTGAAATTTAGTGTAGTAGTTTTTTTTATCTTTTTTAACAAGTTTGTTTTACTTGGTTATAGAGTTGTTTGAAGAGCAAGAAGGAGTCCTGTTTTTTGTTTTTTCTGTAGTACGTTAGGGTTTTGTCTCTGAGGTACATAAGATCTTTGGTGGGTTTAATTAGCCATGGGACAGGATTAGTTTTTAATCTTTTTAGCCATATTGGTGCTTGGTTGTTTAGTGTATCTATGAAAGAATTATTGAAATAGTCAACGGCATTATCTAATGAGAGTGTTTTTAGTATATTCCAGTTTATTCTTTTAAGGGTGTCAGAGAAGAGTAGTGGGTTGAAGTTTGTTAGGTTGTGAGTTTCCTTATAGTGGTGTTGGTGTTGTAGGGTGCTTGTTGACCAGTGGATGTATGCGGGAAGGTGGCCACTTAGAGAATCAGGAAGGGTGCCTGCTTCAGATATTTTGTTGGGGTATGTGACTAGTAGCCATTCCAGGATGGACACAGAGGAATAGTCTTTGGATGCTCTAGATGGGGAGTTTATGAGTTGGGTGAAGTTGAATACATTTATATTGCTGGTAGAGGGGTTGGAGGTCAGATTAGGAGGTCAGGTAGAAAATCAAATGCATGTAGCATGGTGTGGTGGGTAGAAGGAATGCTGAGTTTTTGTATGCTTGTCTTTCTTTGGGGGAGTGACATGCCACTGGAGGCAGGACTTTCTCTGTAACCTTGGTGTAAACTGGGGCTCAGAAAGCTTTAGGGCTTAGGAGGTCACAATATCTGCAGAGTGTTACTATTCAGGGACTAAGGCTGGAATCCTCTCATACATGCTTCATATCATCTCTCGTCTGCAATAGGCAGTGCTGAGCAAGAGGGTAAAGCCATACCTGGTTAATATCTGTCCCTGTGAGCAACAGGGATGGATACCTGATTTGCCGTTCTCCCATTTGAGGATTATGGCTGCCTGAGTGGGAGCTAGTGACCCCAAAATGGAAGGTTCGATATCCAGTTAAGCCAAAACAAATGCCTGTGGCAGGGAAAGTCATGCTTGAGCCAAGAAACCTACAACAACACTACCCAAGGAAGAACTTGAAAAAAATAATCTGTTTTCCTTCCTTCCTTCCTGAAACCTTTGACTTTTGAATGAACACAGGTCAGGATAACTCTGCACTATTAAAGATAATTTGATCAATGAAAGAAAGGCAAGTATGAAAGGACACATTAAGGAATAATAAGATCTGATGTAACAACCTGTTTTTTAAAGTTAATGCTGGTAGATTTAGTTAGTAAAGCCCCTGTACCAGTTACTCTATTTTAAAATAAATGATGCTACAGTACCATCATCAACTAATGTTTAACAACCATTTCTAACAGATTTCCAACAGATTTATTGTCATTGCTAGCAAGATTACATTTTATGTATTTAGTAACAAGGTCCATATTTCAGAGTGGTATCAAGTACTGTCTATTTTACTAAATTAGACTGAGCTAACCATCACCAGTACTTGCAAACCATACTATAGCTCTCATTCCTTATAAGAAAAACAGGGAAGAATGAGACTGTAAATTTTGTATGAACCACCTAAAATAAATATGAACAAGATTCTGAAAGTAATGCATTTGTTTGTTAATCAGGGAAAGTGGGGACACAACAGAACAGTAAAAGGTTAAATCCTATATGTACGTATATATATATATATATATATATATATATATATATATATATATATATATATATATATATATATATAAATATATATATATATATATATATATATATGTTTATATATATATATATATATATATATATATATATGTGTGTGTGTGTGTGTGTCTATATATATATATATATATATATATATATATATATATGTGTGTGTGTGTGTGTGTGTGTGTGTGTGTGTGTGTGTGTATATACATATATATATATATATATATATATATATATATATATATATATATATATATATATATATATATATATATATATACATTTGCTGTTCGAAATAACGAAAAGTTAAACCGAAACGAAACATTTCGGTACACAATGTCGCCCCAAATGATTGACATTCGAGTCAACATTGTCGCTGAAAATGTGACGTGATAGCCATATAGGAGCTGATGTAAATCAAACTTCTATACAACGTATCACGTTTTTGCAAAGGGGCAAGCACCCCTGCATCCCCCCTGTGGGGGGCTGCGCCCCCCACACTCCCTGCTACTAATTTATTCCAACTCCGATACCACACTACAGTGGGGATATGGATGCATTTCCAATCCCCACTGTACTGCGATCTCATACATATAGTCGAACACACTTATGTGAATGCACTACTGCATTTTGACAGTATAAAGCCAAAACCATCACAACACAGACACTTCACAATCATGAAACAAAAACATCGAACATACACAATACAGCACACAGCACACAAACCATAACACCCACACCAGAAACCAATTAAATACAACAAAACACCACACAGACACACACCTACACTACACTATCCAAATGCAGGGGAGCAAGCCCCCCTGCACCCCACACACCCCTACTTATATATACTAACTCCAAGGTTGCACAGAAAGAAAAAAAATAATCGCACACAGCCAACACACACAATTATACCTCCACCTCCCTACCCTAACCCATTCATACAAGTTAGAAAAACACTCACGCACACTCACTCACCTTAAACTGTAGACATCATCCCAGCCAAACACTTCCGCAACATGACATACATGCATAAGCATGAATTCAACATAGTTCTATTCGTGCTTATGCACTTTAGTTATTTTGAAGTTTCGACTTCATGGACACGAATTTCTGAAATTCAATATTTCAGCAATTCGTGTTTATGAAGTGAAACCATATATATGTATGTATGTGTGTGTGTGTGTGTGTGTGTGTGTGTGTGTGTGTGTGTGTGTGTGTGTGTGTGTGTGTATAAATATATATATATATAATATCATATTACTCCATAAATTAGACCTTACCAGAGCATAAGGCCTAGCATGGCTTTCCAGGGTGGTCATGATATAAGCCCTTCCCCAAAAATAAGCCTCAGTTAAGATCACCAACAACACATGATGGACATGTTGAATTATAAAATAATATTATTGACACCTGTTAACTGAGGTTATCGTACTCTGTTTGCCATTTTTGGATCATTCAGGCACCCAACTTCCTCTCTTTGCAGAAAGTCATGAGATTCTTTCCCCGGAATCCTCCACGATTCTTACTGTAACCCTAATCCTCACTCACACTTGACAGTTGAGATCCTTGTCCCATAAACAATGGCAAGTGTACTTTGATTGGTCAAAGTACAGACAATGCACGTAAAATGTGCACATTTGATAATGAACGGCTGTGGTGTCTTCTTAACCATGCACTTAATAATGAACAGCTGTGGTGTCTTCTTAACTGTCGCCATTTTGTGTTGCCACTACTGTCTCGTAAGTCTTCAATTAGCTCCCCCAGACAAGATGAGTGCAAAAAGAAAGAGCTGTTCTGTCAAGTACAAGAAAGGAATTGTGGAGGACTCCCAGGGAAAGAATCTGATGGCTTTCTACAAAGAGAAGAAGTTGGATCTCCGAATGGTCCAAAAATGGTGTGCAGCATATGATAACCTCAGTCAACAGGCCAAAGAGGGAAATGCTAAGATGTGCAAGTGTGGATCAGGTCGGCAACCATTATTTCCTGAGCTGGAAGACATCATCTGTGAATGGATTGCTAACAGGAGAGCAAAGACTTTGGTTGTGCTCAAGGCCGATATTCAAGCATTTGCCCTTGCAATGGCACCACAATTGGAAATATCCCCAGAAGAATTCAAAGCATCCCAACACTGGCTGGATGGCTTCCTTCAGCGATAAGAACTGTCTCTAAGAAGATCAACAACACTGTTCAAGCTGGAAGATACTGAAGTTATTAAACGTGCACTTGCATTCAAGTCCTTTGCTGATGGCATCGACTTTTCTGAATACCAACTCTCCAACATGATTGCTATTGATAAAACTGCAGTGTTTATGGGCCAAGGATCTGAAACAACAATTGATCAGCGGGATGCCTCATCAATCTACGTTCCCTCCACTGGTTACGAAAGTGCACGCATTACCTGTATTTTGGCAATTCATCTAGAAGGAAAGAAAACCCCACTTCTAATCATTAGTAAGGGCAAGAAAGATAAGACTGAACGTGTTTCAGGCATTTACATTCTTGAAACCGAAAAAGACTGGAGCACACACACACACACACACACACACACACACACACGCACACACACAGTTAGAAGGAAGTGGGTCAATGTAATGCTGCCATTTGTTTTGCGAGGTGGCGAAAGACGTCTGCTAGTCTCGGATTCAGCTAGCGCTCACCGCACTACAGACATGAAGAAATTCCTTGCAGGAGAAGAATAGCTCAAATAATGATTCCCACAGGAATGACTGCCTATATACCAGACTCTTGATATTGCAATAAACAAGCCATTCAAGGACCATTTGTGCATGGAACTCAATGACTATATTGAAAATAGAATGGAGAGAAATCAGCATGGAAACTTTCTGAAGCCTAGCCTACAAGAGGTTGTGACTTGGGTGAAAAATTCATGGGGATAAAATCACTGACAGCTGTGTTGCCAATGCACTACGAGCAGGCTACTTGGACAAGCAGTGCACATTTAAGGAGAGCTCTATTGTTAAGCATGATAGATTGGGCCAATGGTTCTACAGGAAATGGAGTTCATAGTAGGTTAACTGCCCCTGTGAGCCATTTTAAGCCTAGCCAGTTATCCCTTGTGAGACTTAAACCCTGCACCTTGTGTTTGTAAGGTAAGCACCTTAGCCATTAAGCCACCCCCCAAGAGGGAAATAGTGTTATTGTTGTTTTTCTTCTTTTTTCCTAATGCAAGAAATTCAGACTGGAATTCGGGGGTTGGAGACTTATGACAATGTTCCAGAAGAAGATGACATGACTGTATTTGAATATCTTTTCCATTATCTGCGCAACAGAATGTATTGCTTCTGCTTTCAGCTGCCAGCAAGCTCCTGTCAGTTTTTTTGACTTTATTGTATTAAAGTAACTTTTCATTATCAAGGGGTAATTACAAAGTAAGGCCACTAGTTCCCAGACTTCATTTTTATGATTTTCCATCATTCTTCTCTTACGGTTTGGGTAAGGAATAAAGAAAGCATCACCACACAAAAAGTGGCAGTTATTCACCTGTTTTATTCCCCTCTTCCAATACACATGTACTGAGATTTTTCTGCACTTTCTGTTAAATATGACATATTGCACTGTGAAAGCCAAGGTGAAGATATTCTGAAGTTGAAATGTTTGTTGCACTGTTTATGTAGAATTCTCACACAACTGTTAATGTGTTACCTAGAACTGTTGCCCAATAACAGAAAAGTACCAAATAAATGTCAGTTTGTGTACATGAATAAATGTCGATTTTTGTAGATGAATAAATTAATAAATGTTTAATTGTTGTATGAGAGAGGGGTAAATAAGGCATCCCCTGATAATAAGCCCTAATGTGTATTTCGGCGGGGGGAAAGTATAAGACCCAGTCTTATTTTCAGGGAAATATAATAGTATATATATATATATATATATATATATATATATATATATATATATATATATAGATATATATATAGATACACACACACACACACACACACACACACACACACACAGATTATGCATGGACATGCCCGTCCCAGCAGGACCCATGTTAAAGCACATTTCAGAGTTTTGATGACCTACAATTGGGGGTTTGGTTGATAGTTCACCAAAACTACATTTATAAATTGCAGATATAATCAAATATATACACAGAGAGAGAGAGAGAGAGAGAGACAGAAAGTGAGTGAATGAGTGAGTGATTGAATGGTAAATGAAATAGTGTTATTGTTGTTTTTCTTCTTTTTTCCTAATGCATGAAAATGTCTTAGAAATGCTGTATATAATGTGTGAATTCCATGTGATATGGTAAAGAACTTGGTAGCCGCGGTGGTGCAGCGGTAGCATTGTCAGCTCAAAGCAAGAGGTTCTCCTGTTCGATTCTTGGCTGGAGCACCTTCTGTGTGGAGTCTGCATGTTCTCCCTGTGGTTGAGTGGCATTTGTAAGACATGTGTGAATGGGCATGACTTCATTGAAGGTTGGGGGTCAGGCTGGCACCTTGGCATTGGGCTGGCACCTTGGCACTATAAAAATCTACTGGCAATCATTAGCAGACCGGAGTTCCACTGTGGCCACCCCTAACCAGGAAAAGCCGAAAGAAGAACAAGAACATGGTAAAGAACTTGGTAGAGGCATATATTATTAAATACAGTACCTGTACTAGTTCAGGTAATATAAGGCTCATAATTAAAAAAAAGAGGCACAAGGCCTGATAAAAGAAGATCTGAAAGCACAAGAAAATGAGATATTTGCATCCTGTGAAGTTTGAATATTTGCTTTCTGGCTACTTTTTGTGAGTGAAATAAAGTTGAAACTGTCCTTAATTTCACAGAATGTACCTTGTTATATTTTTGGTTTGTGTCTCACAAAGTTTGTGTTTTTTGGGCAAATCACTAAGGATTGAAGTAATTAAGTAAGAGGGAAGGTGTTGGTTGTGTGGTTTTACATGACTAGTATACATTTATATGAAATAGAGTGGAATATTTATTCTGTGGTGGACTGTATGAAAAAAAAGTTGAAACCATCCCTGATTTCACAGAATGTACTTGACTTTGCATTATGTTTTGTCCATGTCTTATAAAATCTGTGTTTTTGGAAAGTCATTCAGGGTTGCAGTCACTAAATGGGAAGGGGGGTGGCTGTGATTGAAAGCAACTTATCATCTTGTCATTTGCTAATTTTAAAGCTTGGGTTTACAGAACTAGAGTGAATTTTTATGAAATATATTGGAATATTTATTATTTGGTGACTATAAAGCAAATTTGAAACTGCACTTGATTACACACAGTGTCACTGACTGCTTCATATCTTTCGTTACTGTCTCATACCTTATAATATTTTTTCTGGCAAATCAATGAGGTGAATGTCACTTGGAGAGTAGGGTTGTGGATGAAAGTAACTTATCCTCTTAACTTTGCTCAGTTCAAAAGCTGGTTTGACAGGACCAGTGTGCATTTGTTTGAAGTAAGTCAAAATATTTATTTTCTGTCTACTATTGCATGAATCAGAGTTGAATCTGTCTCTGATTTCACAGAACATACCTGACTTTGCCTTATATTTTTGTTGTTTCCTTATAAAATGTGTGGCTTTCTGTATTCACTAAATGATGACAGACATTTGATTTTTCATATTTTATATTCTTCAGAAAATGCTTGTCAATGCAAAAACTGTTATATTAGCAACTTTCTAAGTATGTAAGAGCAATATTTAAAACTTATCTCTGATTCTGAATCTTTTTCCCTCATTATTGTTGGCCTTGTCCCTAATTTAAGAGGTTGAGAAATATTTTTTTTTTTCGGATCATAGGATCGTAGGAAGTTACTAGGCTATTGGCCCTAAGGCCTCTACAGGCTTATTTTATACTCTTGTTTTCTTATGGACCAATATATATAATCTATGTTTGCACGCAAATCTAAGATCAGCACCAGCTGCCCCTAAGAGGGAAATAATTGAAACCCCCAGTTAAATTTATGGTTTCCCATCCAATTGTCAAGGTTATGGTTAAATAGGGTTATTGAGAAGCTCTGTTTTATATGAACTGGGAGTTTGTTCCAGAGGAGTGGCAACCTCTGGGAGACATATCTGTCTCTCCAGCATATCCTGTTAATATTGCAAGTTAGGTAATACCCCTAGAGTGAGTGAATCTTGTCCCATTGGATTTTCAGATGTGCAGCAGCTTCATCAAAGCAGGTTCTGACAGTGCTCTGTAGGCTAGACATAAGTCGGCTCTATATATGATACTGAGTAAAGTGATAGGGTCTTCAGTCTATCCGTGTAGGTCATGTGTTGTAGGCCCTGAATTTTCTTATTGAGAAACCTCTGAGGTCTTTCTAGTTGCTGCAGATGTCTGGTAAAGTAAATACAGAATTGGACATTGCACTCTATTATTGGTCTGATGAGAGCCAGGTACAGGGGAGTTATAACCTCCTTAGTTTGGATGCTATACCCTTGCTTATGAGGTGTGCAATATAGAAGGCCTTCCTTACTACTGTGAACACTTGATGATCAAGGCTGCTATCAGCTTGCATTCCTAAATTTCTCACCTTTGGGTTTGAACTTAGGGGGATATTATTAATGTTGTAATTAACAGGGGTTTTCCTTTGACAAAGGGGATGATAATGCATTTTTTACATTTAATGTAAGTCCATGGCTTTGACACCAATCATTTGTCTGTGTACACCCATTTTATAGTATGTTGATATCTTTGGAGGATTCGATGACTGAACTCAGTTTGAATTCATCAGCAAACTTGGTAAGCCATAGGCCATCTATTTTCACGTGGACCTCTGAAAAATAGATACAAAACAGTAGGAGGCCTAGCACAGATACCTGTAGAGCACCACTGGTAACAGACCTGCTAGTATAGTTGATGTTTCCCAGGTTTGACTGTATGTCTTCTGTTTATGAGCCAGTTGGCAACCCATCTAATGACATAAGGGTTAATCCCCAGCTGGGGGAGTTTCTCAATGATGCCTGAGTGAGGGAATGTGCCAAAGGCCTTGGCTAGGTTGAGATAGGCAGTGTGAACTGTCTTACCTTCATCCAGGGCCTTTGTGACATTCTCAAAGAAGTCCACCATATTTAGCAGGCAAGATCTGACCTTAATTAAGCCAAACTGGGTTGGGTCAAGAGTTTGAAGGTCACCTATATTCCTGCTGATAAGATCCATGACTCTCACCATGGCCTTGCAGGTAGACTTATGGGTCTGTAGTTCCCGGGGTTTGTTAAGGGACCCCTTTGTACAAGGGGATTACTGTTGCTGTTTTCCACTCAGCTGGGACAATTTCAGTGTTTAGACTGAGACTGAAGAGCATGTTCAGTGGGTTCTACTAACTCCAGTTTTAAACTATTTAATAGGCAGCCTGGGATGTTGTCCAGTGCCATACAAGCTGTGTTTTTGGCCATTGACATGCTCTCTGGAGATACTAGGCAGAGGACTACTGATGGGTATGTTACGGGTTATGATTGGTGAGGACAGGAGGGTGAAGTTTTCACCAAACCTGTTCTCTAGCAGGTTGGTGATGTCCTTTGGTTCAGTATAACTGGCACTGTCCACAGTTAGTTTGTCACAAAGCTGGGCCTTCCCTTTTAGATTTCAGATGTAGCTAAATAATGCTTTGTGATTTACCTTAGCTAGGGATGCTACTTTAATTTCATAATTAGCTTTAAAGGAATTTACAAAATGTCTAATCTGATTGTTTATGCTTAGGGGGAGTTCTTCCTTTGTTTTGATCATTCCCTCTTGTTTTTGATAGAAGTTTCTTTCTCTTATTGTATAACCTATTTATGCTAGCTATCCACCAGCATGCTTATTTTTTCATGAGGATCTTGATTTCATCCATTCTGGAATGGCTGAGTCTATACATTTATTTAGGTGCTTATACTGGACATTTGTGCACACCTCAGTAGAGGGGTCATTGCTGTCAGTGTTGGCAGGAGGTCTGAAACTACTGATGCCATTTCTCATTAGGCTGTAGTGTGCTTTTGAGAAAATATTTAACCATTTTGCTCCTGAGGGTGGATCAGGTACAATCATCACTATGACGGTGATTTAAATCATTTTTTTGAATTATGTGAATATGAATGGATATTACGCTTAAATGCAGACCATGCCACTGGTTTGAATACATCTGTCAGCATTAAACCTGTACTTAAAAAGAAGCAAATGATGTTGAAGTAAGGTGTTTTGTGACATTTTATGTGTTGTTTTATAGGATTGCTAAGCGAGTTTGATTGTTTTTAAAAAAAAAAAAAATTTGAGTTTGAAGATATATATATATATATATATATATATATATATATATATATATATATATATATATATATATATATATGTCTACCTGAGAAGGCCGGCAAGCAAAATCACTGACAATGAGATGACCGACACAGGAAGATCGACAGCGGAAATACGTGACAAATGAAAATCCCTATGCTGAAAACACCGGCATGCGAAACAAGCGCCACTATGTTAGTGTGTGATAGTGACGGACTTTAGGGTTAGGGTGCGGGTAAGGTAAGTGTGCAATAGTGACGGACTTTAGGGTAAGGGTGCAAGTAAGGTAAGTGTGTGATAGTGATGGACCTTAGGGTTAGGGTTTGGGTTAAGGTTAGTGCATAGATAGTTGTGTATGTAAGTTTTAAGTGTAGATTTATCAGGTTTTTGGTGTGCTTATGTGTGTGTGTTTTTTGGAACGAGGAATTTGTTTTGTTTTGTTAACTGTCGGGATTGTGCTTTGTCAGGCATGTGAACTGTCATGTTTTTGCACTTTCGTTGTTGTGGTGTCGGTGATCTCGTTGTCGGCCTTTTGAGCTTTTGGTGTTGTCAGGTAGATCTATATATATATATATATATATATATATATATATATATATATATATATATATATTGTTAGAAAAATATGTATTAATGTGTGTATTAGGTTTTTAAAATCACTAATACACACATTAATACATATTTTTCTAACAATTCCCCCCTATTAATACTTTTATTCTACTTTCAAAAAGCATAAACAGTTTGTTTCTTCTCCCAACCTCTTCCACTCAGGATTTGCAGTTAAGAGAGTCATTCAGTTTAAACTTATGAAAGTGTTTCAGTCTTCAACAGTTATTCAAACTCAGTACTTTGATACAAGGTTTCACAACCCTCCAAGATTTTAGACATAGAAATGTTGAAAACAATGCAGACACTTACTATGCAAGTTGAGAAACAAGGATGGATAAAACGAGGAGCAATTCTCAAGAAAGGGCTGTACATCTCCAAAGAGGGAAAACCAATATTGTCATCTAACTTGTTTAGATATGCAGCTTTGTTGAGCCATGGGCAGTGCCATGTCTCAACAGGGGGGATGGTGCAGTTAGTGAACCGAGTGTTCACAACATATGGATTCATAAACTATACTTAAAAATTTTTGTTCGTTATGTCATGTTTGTAATAAACATCATGCACAAGGGGCTTTAAAGCCTAAGCAAGGGAGTTTCCCTTCACCACCATATCCATTTCATACTATCTGTATGGATTTCATAGAGTTGAACAAATGCAAAAATAAGAAATACTGTCTTGTCATTGTAGATATGTTTTCCAAATGGGTGGAAGCTTTTCCGACTAAAAATCCAGATGCAGCTACTGTTGCAAAAACCCTTGTTAAAGAAATCATTCCCAGATTTGGCATACCGGAAAGGATCTACAGTGACAATGGCACACATTTTGTAAACCAAACCATACAACAGTTGGCAGATTTTTTGGAATTTCTTTAAAGAATCATTGTGCGTATCACCCTCAATCTGTAGGATTAGTAGAGAGACACAATGGAATTTTAAAGACTAAGTTAAGGAAGCTTATAGAAAATACACAGACAGATTGGGTGTACTATCTGCCCCTGGCACTGTTGAGCATGAGAACTGTTCTGAATGCAAAACGATTGACTCCTTTTGAGAAAATGTTTGGGCGGGCATATTATATACCTCAGTGGAAACCTCTCATGCCCGCAAACTTGGAAGCTGACTGTACACTTGCAGAGTATATGCAGAAGTTATTGAATTCTAAACATTTGCTGCAGTTAAATTCTGTTTCAGATAAAGAACAAACCAGACCATCGGAAGTAGCAGTGGCCCCAGGCACTTGGGTCTGGGTGAAAGTCATCAAAAAGAAGAACTGGACGACACCGAAGTGGGAGGGCTCGTACCAAGTGCTACTGTCAACACCCACTGCGGTTAAGATTGCGGAGAGAGCATCTTGGATCCAATTGACACACTAGAAACTGGTCAAAAACTTTGAACTAGACAAAAATCTTGTTACTGTTACACAACAAGAACAAAAATGCCAAAATCCAGAGCAAACAGGAATGCAAAACAACCACAGAAATATTGCATGATCATCCTGTTAACTATATTGATGACAATAATCTTTTTGCTGTGGCCCTTCCTTTTTCCAGCCACACAAGCTGAACTGTATAAACGTGATGCGTTACTCATAGACTGGCACCCAAACTTTAACATGTACCAAGCAATCAAATATGTGTATGCTGAGACTATTAATGTTTCAAATTGCTGGATCTGCACAGCTTTACCGACAGCATACTGGGGAATATTAATGACTGCAGTCCCCCTAGGGGTCAGTGAGACCTGGGAAAACTTGATTTATGATACCACAACTATTAAATCACAAGATAAAATAGCATTGCACTTGTCTGTTCCACAGAAAGGAAATGTGTGTTTTTACAAAAATGATACTGTTCAGGTGGGTTGGAGCAATTGCAATATGACTGTTCCTTATAAATGTTACACCAAAGCAAATAATGCAGGTTCTTATTGTAATACAGACTATGATTCATTTCTTGACTTAATGCATAAAACAATTAATGAAGTACAACATAATTTTTTCTTTTTAAGCAACTGTCTATAATTGATAGGAAAATGTTTCATGCAGGACAAGCGTATGTCAGCAACAAAGTTACTACTAAGGTAGAGGATTGTTATTTTGTGTGTGGCAAAAAGGCATACAAATGGTTACCTGAGAATTGGTCCGGCAGTTGTTTTTTGGGTTACCTGGTTCTGGCCATACGACACACTGCAGTTTTGCCTCGAGGTAAAATTCGAAATGCCAGAGAGGACACCAAGAAACCTGTTAAGAAACCTGAGAATCCAGTGGGACAAATCAAAGCGGGCTGGAAAAAAACATCATTCCATGAGCAATAAACTAACACATATGGACTTGAGTGACACTGTTATATCGTGGGCAGGCATATTGCCAGCATATGGAGCAGTGAAATCGATTTGGGAGCTGAGAAAACTGTCTAAACTCCTTGAAGTAATGAGCAATGCAACTTTTTCCGCTCTTGAATTAATAACTGATGAACTGAATGCTATGAGAACTGTAGTGCTTCAAAACCACATGGCTCTTGACTTCACCCTAGTGGCAAAAGGCGGTACTTGCGCTTTAATCCAAGAAGAATGCTGTTCGTACATTCCTGACAATCAGCATGAGATAGATAACCACCTTGAGGTAATTCAGCAAGTGCCAGCCATGACTAAACCAGGCCCAAACCCACTGACGGACTTTTTCCAGAAATGGTGTGGGGGGTGGGGGTACCATCCTAATGAACATCCTGATTGCCATTTGTGTGGGAATGCTCCTGTTAGGAGTGTGTGTTTGTTGTGGCATCCCCTGCATGAAAAGACTGATCAAAGATTTTATTGACATGTCGGTTTCTGAAACCTTGTATCAAAGTACTGAGTTTGAAGAACTGTTGAAGACTGAAACACTTTCATAAGTTTAAACTGAATGACTCTCTTAACTGCAAATCCTGAGTGGAAGAGGTTGGGAGAAGAAACAAACTGTTTATGCTTTTTGAAAGTAGAATAAAAGTATTAATGGGGGGAAATGCTAGAAAAATATGTATTAATGTGTGTATTAGTGCTTTTAAAAACCTAATAGGGTTAACACATTTATTCTATTTCATACTGCATAAATCCATATAAACTGTGAATGCTTTCTGACCATGCTTTCTGACCTTGTATTTTGTCAGCACAGCTGAAATCTTGCTTATGCCTTTGGAAATTTACTGAGAAGCAGATGATTTTCTGCTTAGTTAGGAAAATAATGAATAGAACAATAACATTTCTATAATGTTATTAAACTTAGACAATTAGCTCTGTTTGTGCTATGAGAACATACACAACTGCAGAAATTATAGATAAGTAGAACAAAGACTGCTTAAAAATATGAACTATAATCTGTGTTTGCTTTGTGCTTGAATTAGCAGAGTACCTTGAAATGTAACACAGCACTGTAGAAATAATTGTAACTAGCTAGTGGTCTCCAAGGCCATGTTATTTTTCAAAATCTTTCTCACAAATCTAGTAATGTAATGTCATGTCAGCAGAAAATCATGAACAACATCTGCTGTAAAAAACAATATTGTAGGCTTGTACTTGATTACATCAGCTTAGAAGGCAATGTCTTGTAAAACAGTATAAGAATGGCTTACTTCATGTTACTAATCAGACAAACTCTGTATTTTTGCATGTTTTTGTCCCCTTGCTGCAAGAATTAAAAGTGCCTTGACCTGAACCTTACACGTATTGGTCTTTGAAGTTTTTTCCTTTGACATATATATATATATATATATATATATATATATATATATATATATAGTTCCCTATCAGAAGCCTGAAACACTATAAGCTCGAAAATCAAAATCCTGAAACCAAAAGCCTGAAAACTCAAAATCCTGAAAACCCAAAATCCTGAAACTCAAAATCCTGAAAACACAAAATAGACATACTGACGTCATTGTGGCTTTGCTATTGTTAGCCCTGTGGTGTTAGGTTATGTGTTAGGTTCAGGTAAGTGTGCAGTTGGTTTTATGTTGGGGTTAGGGGCAGTTTAAATGAGTTAGGGTTAGGGCGCAGGTTAGGCATGTATGCAATAGTGACAAAAATTAGGGTTAGGGGCGGTTTAAGTGAGTTAGGGTTAGGGCGCGGGTTAGGTGAGTGTGCGATAGTGACGGACCTTAGGGTTAGGGTTAGGGTCAAGGTCAGCTGGTAGATATTAGTGTCTTTGTATTGTCATATTAGCATTATTTGTGTTTTCAGGATTTTGAGTTTCAGGATTTTGGGTTTTCAGGATTTTGAGTTTTCAGGCAGTTGGTTTCAGGATTTTGATTTTCGAGCTTATAATGTTTCAGGCTTCTGATAGGGAACCATATATATATATATATATATATATATATATATATATATATATATATTTTTTTTTTTTTTTTTTTCCTTTAAGGTGATTGCGGCCTAATTGATTGGGAAACTTGATTGGGCTGTGTCAGAGTGATGTTTGTATTTAAATGTTTAGATGGTTTGTGATTTTATCTGAACACACTGAAGAAGGATTGTTACCCGAAAGCATTGTGAACTTTTAATAAACTGACCTTGCTTTTTCACTCTGCATGTCCACTTCCTGGAATTTGCATATTTCCCTTATGATCAGACTTTACCAGGGATGCCCCCACACATAGGTTGGTGCAGAGATCCCCCATGTTGGTGAGCATTATATCAAGGATATTAGAGCCCCTTGTAGGGTTGCTGACTATTGACTTCAAAACACTTGTGTTAAGAAAGTCCAGGAACCATTAGTTGAGAACATTTGTGCTTGTATATGTTACCCAATCATTGGAAGGATAGTTAAAGTTATCCATGAACAGGGTATTTGGCAGTACTGACCATGATTCAGTTAGGTCCAGGTAGGCTGTGTGCTTTTCTTGGTTCATGGTGGGGGACCTCTAGCTAATAATGATATGGAGGGGGTCTTTCCTACAGTTAGCTGGACTTTGAGTAACTCTAGGGAGTTGTACTGTTTAACCAGTCTAGAGGTGTATATATCTTTAGTGAAGATGGATACTCCTCCTCCCTTATTTTTTTCACATTCGCTTGTGTGGTCTGAATGTGTAGAAGGCATTGTAGTCCTGCATGGCCGGGTACTCTCTGAGGCCTTAAACCATGTGTCTGCAACTGTGCAGACATCAGCATCTTCCAGGGAGAAAAGTGCTTCAAATGAGTGCAGTTTCTGATTTAGACTCCTGGAATTAAGCAGCATAACCCTGAGTTTGTTTCTGGAGGATATTTTTATGTTGGAGAATTTTGTTCTTATGACATTGCCTAAAAAAGGCACTATGGGAGAGGCAAGTACCTTTGTCAACATCCTAAAGCTTAGGGACAACAGGTGAAGACCACCTATGGCAAAGCAGCATGGTCTGTCGACCATATCATCCCAGGCTGTCAGATACTGTACCCCCCCCCCCTGGACTGACACCAGAACCTAAGCCAATTGTTGAAGTCAATCATTTTTTGTTTGCATTGTGGCATCATCCTGGGTGAGGGAAGAATGCTGCTTTGGGCTAGGGACATATCTGCCTGGGACACATAATTTGAAAGATCCATCTGTCTCTCTTCATATATTCCAGTTAGGTACATCACAAGTCATTCACTCCAACATGGACTATGACAGAGTCCTAACGGTACTTGATATTGAGAGACTTAAGTGTGTGCATGATTTGATGGGTCCTGGGACCAGACAGGCAGCTGACCATGATCTTCTTCATGTCTAGTGAGGGGGGACATCTGTGTCTCACTACGGAGTCACCTATGACCAAGACATTTGGCTTGGATATGTTTTGCTTTAGGGGCTTATTGGGTGAGACACTGATGCATGTGTTATTATGTGTAGTGGGTGCTGTTGGGACTGTATTGCATGCAGAATGTTTGCACTTGGGAGGTCTTTGCTCTTTTGGTATATTTCCAGTGAGTACCTCCATGTATGTGGGTTTATGTGCTGTGTGCTTGGTATGTCTAGTAGGTGTACTATGAGTGCTGACAACCTGTTTGGTATTTGGTTTGTTGTTACATGAGAGAAAGAGAGCATTGATTCTAGATTCATAGTATATAAAATCATCTCTCGCATATTGTATTTGCATATTTTAGAAGTAGCAGGTTGTCTGGGTACATGAGGCAATTGTTCCATTGTCTCAGGGTGCTCGTGTCAATCAGGCTGGCTGGAGAAATGGTGGGAAACTGACCTTCCATTATACCAGGTGTATTCTGTATTAAGTGGTGGAGGGTGGGCTAGATGGATTAGGTTCTGTTGTGCAAATAATAAAATCAGCTAATCTATGGGAGGTTTTGGGGTAGAAACCTGTAAGAGCACCTCAAATAGTGCAGCTGAGTTGCTGTCTGGGCAGCAGTGCACAACGGCACTGCGTGCCGAGAAGCAAGGAAGTTTAGGAGGGTTCTCTATCAGTTATCTAGGGAAAATTTGACTTCTAAAGGATTTGCCTCTATACATCGCGGTGCTAACCCCCTTTGTACAATGAGCAGCTATGCCCAAATGCTGCGTTTAAATATCAGCTAAGTAAAACAGTTTTCAAACAATTCAGCCAATAGGAAAGCCCAAGACTGAGCCTTGTTGCAACAATCCCCAACTCAGATGGGTCCTTGACTACACTCTTCTGCCACAAGGGTGCATGAGGGCCACCTTAATGTAAGATGTCTGGCTTTAGTGCTCAGAAAATGCCAAACAGTCTAGATAAACCAAGTCTGAATCTAGCCTGTGCTGTAAATTGTTCAAGTACTGTAAATAGGCAGTGTAGAAAACAGTCACAAACAATAAAAACAGTTTAAAGTTGGCGGCAAAAGAGTTGCAAACAGTTTAAAAGTGCAAAGAAGGTTATAAAAATACTTATTTTACAGTAAAATTCACAGGATGCCTTGGGTTTCATTCATAGGTTCATAGGTTTGTACTAGCCTAATGGCCCTAGAGCCTTTACAAGCCTAGCCATTGAATTACAGTGGCATAGTGCCACCCAACCTTAGTTACCAGTGCCTCTGTCGAGTAGAGCTACTGGTGTTATCCCCAGGGTGAATTTTCTGTTTCCCATCCATTCATCAAGATTTCTCTTGAAGAGGGTCAGCGAGGTGCTATGCTTGACATGTATGTAAAGTCTGTTCCATAGCATGGGCAGTCTCTGGGTTATGAACCTGTCCCTCCAGCATGTTTTATTAATTGTGGTAATGAGGTTAAGGTCTCTGGAGCATGTGGTGCAGAGGGATTGGGATTTCTTTAGATGTAGCATTTCTAACAGAGCTGTAAGTCAAGTAGAGATAGCCTCTAAGTATTCAGATTGACTTCAGATCTCTGGCTAAGGAGGCCAAACTCTGAGCAGCTCTGATAAACTGAGCACAAACCCCAGCAAATGCTGTGTTTAAATATCAGCTAAGTAAAGCAGTTTTCAAACAATACAGCCAATAAGATAGCTGAAGACAGTCTTGTTTCAACAATCCCCAACTCAGATGGATCCTTGACTACATTCTTCTACCACAAGGTTGCAAGAGGGCCCTCTTAATGTAAGATGGCTGGCTTTAGTGCTCAGAAAATGCCAAACAGATGAGGTGACACAGCACAGTCAATGTAGTTGCCAGGAGAGGGTATTGGTCTGTCTGTAGATGTAAGTAATTTCACATCTAGTTCACTCAGTTTAAACAGTCTGGCTTTGCAAGATTAGTATGTATTTGTGTGAAATAAGTTGGGATACTTAAGCTACTTTAATGTGCCCATAATTACTGATTTATTTTTACCATAATCAGACAGCTGAGGTATACACAGTCAATATAGGGTCTATTATTGCTGGGCATGGGGATGTCTGTAGTTCAGAACAGCTGAACTTGACTGCCATGATCAAGTTAAACAGTCAGTCTATTTTGATGAAAGTTATCATCGGTATCCCATGCAGCTTTCTACTATGGCCACTTATTTTTGGACTATTCTTCTCAAATTTAAAAGTGAGACATAAGCTATTGATTACTATGTAAACTGCCAACTGCAAATTGGATAGCATAATTACTTGAAGCAAAATATATCTACATTCTGTCAGATGGCCTAAAAATTCCTGATTATATCATATTAAATGTAAATAAATGTAATATCATTAGACTTAGTAAAAATGGACATAAATTATGATTCTACAGTCATTTGGTTAATTTACTAAAGATTTGGGGACAATTGTAAGCAATTGTTCAAACTTTGGCTAGTATACATCTACCAAAATAATCATCAAATTCACTAATAACAACTGGTAGCACACTTACTTTTGTTGAGAAGGCTGTGGGTTCTAGTCCTGCTGTAAATACTTAGATTTATTTTCTAATACTGACACTGCAGTGACGCATAAGGGAGTGCTGCATTCCTGAGAATGTCATCCTTTGGATGAGATGCTCAACCTAAGCCTCATCTGCCCAAATTGATGGTAGCTTAGATAGATGTAAAATATCTCACTGTGCTTATTGAAAAGAGTAAGGGAATTTTCCAGGAATTCTAGCCAAATTTCTCCAGTCCACCTCTGGTCTCCTCTCAAAAGAGGCCAGAGGTCTTGTGGGACTAATCTGGACAACAAAGTATAAATTGATAAATAAATAAATCTAAAGGGCATGTATACTTTATATTTCAGTGGTCTAATGCATTATTGGACAGAATTCAGTATTCTGTAGAATCTGAAGAAGCCACCTGAAGCTATTTGAAAAGCACAATCATTTTACACTGAAAAATCACAGGATTGGAAAACCAAAACCATTCAGAAAAGTTAATCATTAACATCTTTCAAAACTCTTGATATACACACACATACACAGACACACACACACACACACACACACACACACACACACACACACACACACACACACAGACACACAGACACACACGTATATATGTACACAAGCATGAATCACATACATACTTGATGCAGAAATATCAACATGGGGTTAAACCAATAAAGCACCTTTAAGAACAGACAGTTCATCCTAAAACTGAAAAAAATCAAAAAATATATTTATAATAATTACAAATAGTCATAGTGGTAATTAGGTAATCGCATGGACTAATTTTTAAGCTAGTCCACCCCTTTGGGTATTATGACACTGAACTACAAGTTGTGCTATATTATACTTCCAAGGGCTGATTAACCAGAATATTAACATTACCCATGGATGCACCTTATTGCTTAATGAAAAAAGAGAGAGAAAAAAAAACAGTTATGGAGAGTTTTTCTTAAGTATCTTTCTTGTTTTCACATGCATGTGATTAAAGTGTTTGTGTTCAGGATGGAACACCACTTGTACACAGGCTTTAAATTAGCACATACTTTGTTTTACCTATTGATTCATATACACAGGATATTCAGTTGTTTCTCATAAAAAACATCAGAGAATGAAATTAGAAAGGTATATCACATGTCAAAGGGAGGTATAATATGATCATAAGATCATAGATTACTAGACTAATGCTCCTGCAGCCTTTGTCTAATTCTGTCTTGAAACAGGTTTTAGCTCACTGTACTAAAGTTAATTTAAAAAAAATACAACACGTGCTTCTAGTATTCCACAAAACATTTGAAACAGGATATTATCTGAACAAACTTTATTAAAGGTTAAGTGTGTTTGTCCATCAACAATAATCTTAGACTTCATCAGTACCTTCAAATAAAGCACCACGGTACCTTTTAAAACCTCCAATCAAATCTTAAATAATTCAGTGAGAGTTTGTACATTATTAGTCATGTTGCTTTATATAAACTTAAAAAATTCTCTTATAAAAACTCTCTTATAAAAATCAATTAAAAGCAATGCTATATATGTAATACAGAAATCCTATTTATAAAGAAAAAGTACTTAAATACTATATGAACCAGTAAAAATATGACAAATTAATATTCCAATAAGATTAATATACAATCTAGACATGAACGTGTTAAAACTTCACTACTTTGCAGCTCAGAACTTATGGACTTACTGCATTTAACTTCAATTGCCTTAGCACTTCTCTATATTCAATCACAGCTTCCCACGGTTTCCCATGGATTCTTATACACCTTCGCCACAACTGCAAACAAAAACTTTTTACAATTCAAACACCCAGTTGTGTGTTTAAACAAAGCATTTTTCAAATTGCTTCTTTTAATGTCATAATTGTGCTCACATATGCATCTGCTTAATGATCTTTCTGTTTTGTCCACATAAAACACACTACAATGATTGCAAATAGCAATGTAAACAATTTCCATTGTAGAAGAATTGCACCCACCAGCCAATCTAACATTTCCTTGCTAACTCTTTATACTCACCATATTCATCTTTTAATATAAATGAACATTGCTTGAAATGTCATTTCCTGGTACCCTAGTAGGAACTAACCCCCTACAACTAATAGTTTGATTTTTTTTTAATATAGATCAATATTTATAAATAATAGTCTTAACTTCCTTATCCAGAGGGTATTACTTGAGAACTAAGCCCCTATTAAACCCTGCTTTTGTAAACCTTTAATAAAGTTTGCTTGGATAATATCCTGTTTCAAATGTTTTGTGGAATACTAGAGGCAAGTGTTGAATTACTTGTGCTATTAAGCCTACACAGTGAATTTCATTGGTTAATTTAGCAAATTGTATAATTTGCTGAACCTCTTTGCACCAAGCCATTATGTTGGCTCAACACCTTTTCTAAATAGATCAATACCTCTAAAGCAAGGTATGCATATTGCTAGTCTATAGATCTGCAAAAATGAACATAAGGAAAACTGGCCTCCACTCAGTATTATACCAGTTTCATAGTGTATTCTCTGTAATGACTGATTTGCACAGATGTTGATGATAAACACTGGAATTAATTTTAAACAGTCATGTGACAGCATTACTACTTATTCCATAAATTACTTAGTGATTAACTACTAGGAGTGTGCTGAAGGGGCCAAGGAAATACAAGGAACTTGAAAGGACTGTTATTATTGAGCTGATATATGAAGGTCTAAATTAGTTTGCCAAAAGTTATTTTCAGCGAACACTTTTCCATCCACCCTATTCAGCAAAAATCCCTTATGTGATTCACTGAATTTACTAAGGGCAAGGAAGTAGTTGGCCACCCATACAACTTTCTCATTTTCCCCACTGTAGTGTGATCTCAGAGTTGGTATATGTAGTTAGGAGGTGTTGGTGGCGAAGCCCCCAGTTGGGTGGTTTTGACTTAGGTGGTTTTGGGTCCCATCATGTTTTGCGACAATTGTTTACTTGCCCTTGGTAAATTCAGCAAATTGCAAAAGTGATCTTCACTGAGTAGGAGTAGATGGAAAGGTGTTCACTGAAAATAACTTTCGTCAAACTAATATAGACCAGATGTATGATACAGTTTTTATATAATACCGGTAAGTATTTTTGTTGAAAAAAACTTTCTAATATTTTTGGTAATAAAGATTTAAATTATAAGGGCATTGCGACTTTCAAAGTAGAAAGATCTCCCTAAATAACTAAATTAGCATAGCAATGGCTATTAAAACAATCAAGCCATATACAGCAGCTAGCCCTGATGAACTGAATATTTTTCCTCACAAACATTAAAATTCAGATAGTTGATTGTTTGCAGTATCTATTCTAGGACTCACTTAGAAGAGGATTTGTGCCTGGGATTTTTAAAAGAGGCAGCAATAGTTCTAATTTACAAAGCAGGTACCTCAATTTTGGATGACAATTATCCTATAGGTCTTACATGTATACTATGGAAGTGCTTTGAGACAACTTTGTGTAACATAATATTAGACACATCAGCCTTGTGCAAAGCTATATTATCAACACAGCTTCCCAGAAGGAAGATCTTATTTGACTAACTTAATTAGTTTTTGTCAGTTACTTTGGAAGGCACTTGACTTAGGCTTGCCAGTTAATGTGGGGTACTTGGACCTTGTTAAGTTCGTCATCATAGTATCTAATGTACAGATTCTGAGAATAATGAATGCAATTAATATAAATCCTCTCTGTATGCTGGAAAAACAAGAAAGTGTCTTAAAGTACGTTATTATTTTTTAAAGAAATGTTATTTGCATATTTCATTTAAATTTTACAGTGATTGGTTGATGTCTTTTTAAATAAAGAATGCTCAGTTACTTTCACAGTTCTAAAGAAGTCCGGATGGATGAAAGCGCTTGACTGTGGATATTGTGTTACTGTGGAGTATACAGTTACTACTATTTGTATATGCTGCTAATGCTGTGAAGTTTTTTCACACCGTGGCATAAATTGTGTTTCATCATTCAAGTGACTTTCTTGTTTTTCCAGCATACAGAGTGTTCTTGGTTCAGGTTTGTTTCTCTCTGTGCTGGTTTTTTGTTTCACAATTAATATAAATAGCTATATAGCAAGATGGATTCATAACTGGGTACAGAATAGGAAATGCAGAGTATGTACCTAACCAGGCATATCCAACAACTGGAATGTCCACAGAGGTTCCTCATTAAATGAATACAGGGTATAAGTAATATATCCTATGCAGACCACCCCAAGGCCTTATCTCTGTATTCTGTCTCCTACAGGCTTTTGAGAGGAGATCTATGCCTGGCATACAAGGCATTGTCAGACCCCACTCTGCATATCCATAAAGCAAACAGTACCAGAATTACCCATTCTAAAGACTTAAACCTTGCCTGAGATATAAATTGGACCTGCTGGAGAGATAGGTATGTATCCCAGAGACTACTCCATCTATAAAACAGGCTTCCCATCCATGTGAAGCGGAGTTCCTCCCTAATTCAATTCAAGTGAACTTGGACAAGTGGATGGGAAACCGGAAATTCATCTCTGGTTTGGGACCTATGTCTCTCATGCAAACAGGTAACCTGTAAATGAATTCATCCCCCAGGTCCATGTTTACACTTATCAAGGGTATCAGAGCTCATCAGAGATTTTGGGATGCATGGCTAGGCTTAAAAAGGCCCCTGTGGCCATTAGCCTAGTAAACACCTATGAAACTATAAAATCAAAAAGACTATATCTGAGTTCAGAAATGGAGAAAATAGGCTACTTCAGGGGTCAGTGAATGACCCTATATATTTATATTACTTACATCTGACTTTCCTTATTCAGATAATGCATGGGTTAGCAAATTTGCAGATGATATGAAGATTGGGTTCATTGACAAAAATATGAATGATCAATATGGTATGCAGAGCTTTCTGGTTACCATTGGAGGTATGGTCTAGGATGAACAGCATGAAGTTTAATGCTGAAAAACATAAGTTTTAATAATCCTTGTTACCCTTACGCTTTAAAATGTTATTGATCAAAATGGATTGTATAATACACTTGAGAATAATGTTTGATAAAAAAACAAACTTTTTAGACAAACTTACCCATGTTCATAAGAAAATAATGCTGTGCTTTCAAAGACATGTTGCAATCAATAAATAGTAATGTTAAGGCCTAACTTTGAATACTGTGCATCAGTTTGTTCTTATAATACTGCACATATAAAGGCAGTCAAATGTTTTATAAGAGGTAGATTACTAAATTAACAAAATCTGGGAATAGACAAAGGTTGGCAAATCTGTCCTTGTATACCATTAGTTATAGATTAAAGAGAGAGATGACCTTATATTAATGCATAATCCATGAATGGCAATAGCTATGCAACAGAATTAGGAAATCAAATTAAGGAGCATATTTGGAAAAGTAGCAATAAACAGAGAGGCAACCAAGTTTACAACTAACCAACAAATGAAGATTTTACATAGCAGATCAAGTTTGTGGAAGAATGTTATACTACTGAAAATCAGATGACTGGATAAGTTATATGCTTTTGAGAGGGGCTTGAATAGTTGGCTGGCTACAAAAGATTATGGTCCAATATTTTATGATAGCAAACTCTTTGAAGGCCTATAGCAAAACTTGAGTTTGAATATTGTGAATGCTGAACATTTATGTGTGTGTGTGTGTGTGTGTGTGTGTGTGTGTGTGTGTGTGTGTGTGTGTGTGTGTGTGCGTGTGTGTGTATATATATATATATATATATATATATATATATATGTGTGTGTGTGTGTGTGTGTGTGTGTGTGTGTGTGTGTCTGTGTGTGTGTGTGTGTGTGTCTGTGTGTCTGTGTGCATGTGGAAATAATTTCAGATCTGTTGCCATTTAAAATCCATCTACAAGCTTTCTTCTTAGCCATCACAACCTAAGACTTACATAATGCTATTCAGAAGCACATATCTGAGCTCTAAAGTATCCTGGAAACATAAATATTCACATTACTGCTGACACACAATTGGTTTCAATGATATTCACAGGTTAATTGCTATCAGGGTGACTGCATGGATAGATGCCAGGTATATATGGAAACAAATGGAGGAATGAGGAAATAGCTAGAGAAGACTAATGTGATATGCCTCATATGTTGAACACTATATTCTCTGTCTGAATAATAAATTTACACCAAATACAATAACTGCATTTTGTGTGCCATTCCTATTCTAATTACTTCCATCCTAACTTCTGTTATTTACTTATAATAATGTTTTTATATTATTCAAGTTACCATCCATACCATAAAAAAGAGCATAGTAAAGGGACAAATTATCTTGGTAGCCAGGATGGTATCAGACGATGGATTGGTTTTGCATGGAAGGATGTATTACTTAATATGTTAAAATATGGGGGGGTATCTCTTGAACTTGTTTTACAATTTAACGGATGAAATTGTGCATAAATGTAAAGAAGGTATATGTATATATGTATATATAGACACACACACATATATATTTATGCATATATATAAATATATAGATTCACTTTATAATCTCAAAATACTAAAATACTGAATTTTAGTATCTCGAGACTATAAGGCAGAAAGCCCAAAAAACCTACTCCCACAACCTCGGAATTCAAAATCGTGATCATTCACATATACACACCACCACACAAACAAGCACACATACACCTACCTAATGACACTACAACAAACAAAACAACACATACACAAACACAACATAACAAACAAACACACCTACCCTACCTATAAGCAGGGGCAAGCCCCCCTGAACCCCCCATGTGGGGGGCTGGGCACCCCACACCCCTGCTACTTATATATACTAACTCTGAGGTTGCACTAAACACAAAAACGCATAACACCCACCACTATACACACACTCACACACATTAAAATCCTACCCAATACCCTTACAAGAACACCACTTACCTGAATCCTCAGCTAAATCCAAAAACTGCACCGCACATCATGGACGCGACAACACAACAGTGGATTTAACATTTCCTTATTCGATATTATGCAGTTTCGTGCAACTGCACTTTAGACTTTATAGTCTTGAAATACTAAAATTCAGCATTTTAGTATTTCGAGATTATAAAGTGAAACCATATATATATTTTCCCCTTTTAGGAATAGGGATAAAAAATGCAAAAATGGGAACTGTTATGAAACAAGAAAACCAAATGCAATGTTTTTGACATATGGTAGTGATTCCCATATTGTATTATCTATTATAGTACACAATTGGAAATTATCTTTATATCAGGAGGATACAGCAAACATTTTTAATGATAGACCAAGGTATAACAGAGGGAGAAACATTAAAAGGCTCTTACAAAATAATAAAGGAATGCATGGATATAATCAGAAGATGAATGGCACAAGCATGCAGTCATTATACTTAGTGTAAATTTATTATTCAAACAGCTAATATAATTATTAAGAACTATAATATAAGATTTATGGATAATACCAACTGTGCCACAAATGCAATAATATATATGGCACAATGTTTGACATATCAGGCATATTATATTGGTAAATCTGAACATAGTTTAAGAAACCGCATTTGTGAACATTGCTATGATATAAAACACAATAATATCAACAATACACTTGCAAAACATGCTGTAATGAAAAAGCTGATACAAATTTGATATATATATATATTGCACATTAGGGGGAAATGGGGAGTTAATTGAATTGCTATAGCAATGGTTGCAAGCCAGTGTTCATCCAGGACTGAATGGGCAAATAGTAGTATTTTAAAATTAAAGACAGTGAGATTGTCTTAGGAATGTTTGAACAGTTTGTTATAATAATGTCCATTTTATGGTATTGATTTATTATATATTTTATAAATTCATTATTTATGTTTGTGCATTTAATTGAGTGATGCATTTTGGTCATGTGACAGTAAACTCAAAAGGGGAAGTAATGTGTTAAATTATTTTTTTGAAGAAATCTTTTGACAATAGAGATGAAAGCCTAAACTTTCTCTGTTTTATGTTTTTGTAATAAACTTAGTGAGCATGATGTTTTGGCATCATTTTAACTTTCTCAGTGACTGATCGTGTTAATGAAGTATGTTCTGAAGAAAATCACAAGCAGTGCAGGGTTTGAATCCATATTAGACATCGCTTTATTTTAGGGGTCAGAATAAAGTTTTGCCATTTCATTTTTTTTTTTGTACTTGAACCTGAAGTACATTTTCAAGTTAAAAGATGAATGTTGCAACACAAGTGTGTCTAATGGATGCTAAACAAGTTAACTGTAATTTGTGTTGTGTGTTATTCATAGCAGTGATCTTAGTAAAGTTAAAGCACACTTACACGTGTATGATGTTATAAGTACTTATTTTGTAAAAGTATGAGACATTACTATTGTCAACACTGGTGATTTTGGAAATTTGAAGACATCAGCATCACAAATTTAAACATGTGTCTGAACATGGCTTCAGTGGAATAAGGTTTGTCATTACTAAAGAGTACATTGCACTGGTGTATGCTGTGTAGGTAAACCCTTTATGACCCCTTCCTCGATGTGTGTTATACCATTAATGCATACAACTATTCAGCACACAAAGTCAGCACTTTAAAATTCTTAATTTTTTGTTTGCACAATGCTTAGCATGAGGAATGACTGTAAAGAAATAGCACTTTAAGTACTATGGAAAAAAATCAACAAAACATTATGCATGCACTAAGGCTTTGCATTGGCCACACAAAAATGCTTGGCTTTGGCATGCACCACTTAATTTCACAGATATTACAAAAATGAATGCAACAGAAAATTTCCTACAGGAATACATATATGCCTCAAATTATTAATCCAATAAAGGTCCACCTCAATGTGTAATAGTTACAGGTTGTCAGAATTAGACCTGGGAATTACAGTTCTCATATGGAGTTAACAGCTAATGCATAGAGTAAAGACGTTCAGGTTTCTTTTTTAATCTATGTGTTAAGATAGGTGAAGGCTGCCAGCCTAGCTAGATAGAATTTTGTAGATAATTATGTCATTTGTAAATATTAATGTAAGCTACAGACTTGTTTACTTAAATGTGAAAAGACTATATTAGATGTTGAACTGAAAAAATGTAACAGTGCACTCTGCCATAAGAAAGCTGATAAGTCAAGCATTGTGAAATTCTTTGATCTAAAACTCGTAGCTGAGATGTCTAGAGGGGAGGCATTCTGTCTATTGTTTTGAGGCCGGAGTTAATGGCTAGAATTTACATGTATAATTTCTTTTATTGCTCTGGCTTCCTTACCGGCTGCAAGATCAAAAGGGCTATTAACCTCTGAGTTTCTGTTAGCCTGGGAACCAGAAAGAAATGATGTACTCTGAAATGAATCAGTGGTACTGTATTATCAATTTAAGGACAGAAAGAATGAGGGCATTGAGCATTTGTCTTGAGAACATCCAACTCACCAGAACTCTGCCTATGTTCTATATATAAGTTTATTTTAGAACTGTGTTTTCTCTTAGAAATAGCTAGGAACTAGGAAGATTTGATTATTCATTTTCTGTATTGATGTCAGAATTTTTGTACTGTATTATTTTAAGTATTTCTCTGTGATCTCTGAACTCTTGACTAGCACTGTGTAGTAAGAAGTATTGTCTTGTGTTTTTTATTATTTATTATTAAATATTTTAAACCTTTCAACTGTGGCTGTTTTGTGTAGAGATAATTTAAGCTCTAAGAGTACATCGCATGTATTTAGTGATACTGGCCAAACCACTCCAATAAGCCTTGACTGTTAAATTGCACTTGCCATTTGGATAATAATATTGTACAGCAATAATTGGGCACCCTTTGTTAAGGGCCTTTTTAGTAGCTGATAAATATTAGTGGGTGGTGGCAAGTGGTACTACTGTATAGTCTGGGTAAAAAGGGCACAGCTGGAGAACCTGTGCCAGCCTTCCCCAGGAATGTCTGTGTGGTTGTATATAACTCTTATCTCAAAGTTTGTGTCAGCTACTTAGGCAGGGACATGAAGCACTGGTTGGACAGAGCTGGAGTTTTTAGCTTGCTCAGTAGGCTGAGATCTAGACCCTATAGCTGTGCCAGTGGGGAGTCTTATTGGGGACCTGGAGAGAAACGGAGAAACCAGCCCTAGACTGACTGTGATCTCTGTGTGATCTTTAGGGAAATTGCACCTTACTGTGGGTGTATTTGTTATCCTTTCCCTATATGGACACCCCTCACTGTTGTTAATGGTGAGGATTGAGGCTCCTGGATTGCTGGGCCAGTGCACAAGCATCACATATTAATGTACCACCAAGGCATTATGTACCACTTAAATTTACTTAAGAACAATACTGAATGACAACAATAACAGTGAGAGTCTGATGTCATATATTTTGTAACAACATTCTAGCTATGATTGCCATCAGCCATCACAGAGAACATGGCTACAGGAGTCAATAATGTGAACTGTAGCTGAGATATCGTTATGAAACAGAAGCTGATGGAGTCACTGTGGAACAGTTTAACATAACACTGATCAGCACACATGGCCATGTTTCACACCTATAGTGAACAATGAAGAAATTATAGACAGATTTAATTCCATTTGTATGTTTTGTATAGCACAAATGCAGTTGCCTAGCTTGTCTGCCATTGTGCACAAGCTGCTACACATGAGAGCTGAATGGAATGCCAGTTTCCTGCCATTTTTCATGATATCCTTGAGAAGACATGGCAGCTGATGCTGAGGGTAGTGCTCAATTTAGAGCACAAAGGTGGTGTCGATAGGAGTTCAAGATGTTTGTTGCACTCCTCATAAAGCATTACAAGCAAAGGCTGTTGCATGAAGACTATACCAGGTCTCGGTACAAGGCTAAGGCTTGGAATAGCTTGGCCAAGGCTGTCACCAGTGCAACTGGCATCCCAAACACACCAGTGAACAATTTCATCATCATTATCATGACTTGAAAAGGCACAGACAGGACCCCCATTCACTGATGGGAGGGATATTTTATAACCAGTGACCCACCTAAGTTGTGTAAGTATAGTGTCCCATTACTAGCCAAAAGAGTACCATGGTTTGATTACAAAAGAGGTGTTCATTACTCATTCCAATTCTTTGTAGTTTTCTGTTCTGTAACACTTCTGAAGAGATACAAGTGAATAGGGAAGTATTTCATGAGACTATAATGTACCAGAGGCATGTGGCAGGAATGGCTCAGGTATGAATGGCAGCCATATAATAATAGGTCAGAATTTGAAATCCCTTTATCAGTTCTGAGGGCATCGGTTCATAATTGCTTGACACAGTCACAACTGAGTAGGCATACTCTGTATATATTCATGGGTATATACTAGGCTAATGACCACCAGGGCTTTTATACGCCTAGCCGCCCAAAACAATTGTGTCCCTATGTATTGTGTGCATGTACTGTATAAAGAGGGAGCATGTTAACATACTCATGAACATTGCATTAGCAAAAGTTTCAGTCAGTGTAGGTGTGTGTGTGTGTGTGTGTGTGTGTGTGTGTGTGTGTGTGTGTGTGTGTGTGTGTGTGTGTGTGTGTGTGTGTGTGTGTGCTCAAATCCAAGCAGCAGTAATTAGTGTCTATTATTTAAAGATTTATAATTCTGCAATCAACAAGGTAGAATAACACTGTAATCACTTCACATGGACATTTTATGACATTTAATGCATAAAGCACATATGCAATACTTACACAACGTTTTGCTTATTGTGTATAACACTATTGACATTAATGTGTAGTTTAACACATATATATTGCTTCACATTTATATATACGGATATGAAGAAGCTTAAAATATTTGTGTGGCAATACAGATGTGAAATTTGATATATTAGAAATGACATGGTTTTTATATTTTCTATGTCTCTCCCACACCCTATTTCTATTTTTTATAACATTTGGACATAATTCCTGCTGCAACATGACTGATTCCCAGCACAGGGAGCTAGAACGGCCAAAGAGGATTAGACCACAATCCCTCCACTGGTATCTGCATTGGCACCACCAAAGGCAATGCAGACACCCAGCACTTCTGGGTCATAACCTGGCAGTGTTGCATCCATAACTCCTGCATCTGCTCCAAATGCATCAGGTATCTGTGCCTGGGAACTGGTGCACTGGTATCTACCAGGAATAGTGCAAATGGAGGTGGAAATTATATCACCCATCAAGAGCTGCCACTTCTGATGGAGTAGGTAAAGGAGATGGGCTACAGCAGAATCAAACAAATCCTGTATCAAATACCAAACTGGTGCCCCATCTGGCACTGTCCAAAGGGTCTGCAACATGAGACAGTGATGATAGTTTAGAGGGTGAGGACCAGATTCTCACTATACTCATGCTGGATGAGAATGTGCCTCTGCAGTCCCCTACCTCTCCCCAATCATGGTGTTCCCCAACCTTTTGATTCCATCACCATCCCTGTCTTTATTATATGCCCTGTAATCTGTACCCGCTACCTAGATTACATTTTCTGCCTAAACCTCTTATTCCTAACTACCTTCGCCAACATTCATCAGTCTCTCTCTCCCTCCCTCTCAAAAACATAGCTGTCCAAATCACTTATCCACTTAACCGAATATTAGTTAAGGTTTTCTTTTTAATAAAAAAATCCCTTCTGAAGTACTCCTTTGACATGTTAGTCGAACACAAGTATCCTGCCTATCCATCCATTTATTCAGCAGAGCACTATCTCACCCCTGCTTGTACCTTTCCACCTCTAAGTGGAAGACATCTAGACAAAATCACAAGTAATGGGGGGCGGTCAAAGGTTCTAAAATGGGACAGATTACAATTACTGCTCCTATACATTTAGGAAGGTACTATAACAGAAGGTGTAGCATTGGCATGCATTTTCTGAAAGATAAGTCTGACACATAGATGTGTGTTATTATGTAGTGACTTCAGTCCACAATGATTTGCTAGAAAAACAAAAATTGTATAAGGAGCACAATGACATGACCTAAACGTGTTCATTCTGCAAATATGTGGACAGTGGAGAGGTGTGATCCTGTGGTATCTATATTATGAACACTTTACTATAATGGTCATGACACATGTTTAAATGAGGACACAGAAAACATTAACATAATGCACACGTTATTAAAAGGCTCAGAATCAGAACTTTGTCTATATGCCTGCACTCCTTATTTGTGTGTCACTTGGCATGGAGCACCATAGACCACTGCTATTTCTCATTCTAAGTTCAAAAACTCAACAAGTAATTACTACTTTGTCATTGGTTGGGCAAATGAGCTTGACAACGGTGCACTTCAGTAAAAAATTCTGGCTGAAAGAAAGAAAGTAATATCCATGGCTTGTATTTCTTGTGCATAGTTTATTGAATTATTGTAGACAAGATATGATAAGTTCAATGTGATGCTGTCGACTTAGAAGATAATATAAATTATTTTTGCTCTAAAACACATTACCCTTCCAAATGTGTTCCAATAAAGTGGGACCCTTGGACACATCATTGCAGAGGAGTAGTGTTAATGAGCATACATTTATATGTTTGGCATATATGTGTTGTTGTTACCTTGCACAATGTACACACCACAAAGTCTACACAATGATTTACGAACTATAAGAATTGCATACAATGATCCTGATATGAATAGTCAGGAATGTATGGAAGACACTCCACTGCTTGACAACTATGATCATCATTCTTCTTATAAATGGTCCATGTCCATGAATTAACTGACATATGAGTTATTGTAGCATTATATAGTGAATTGTGATCAACAGATTGCTGTTTTGTCTGCCTGACAAATGCATTCCTATTAAACCAGACATGTAATGCACAGGGCAAAAATGTGCTGTCCAACATTTGTAATAAGAATTCTCCTGTGTCATTGGAGGTCGATGCAATGTTTTCTCGATTATGGACTTAGGCAGGTGTTTGGATCCAGCAGTGACTAACTATAGTGATAGGTAAGACAGGCATATCCAACTGATATAGTGTATAAACTTCCACTCAGAAGAAACATTTACAGATTTACACTGGGAGAGAGTTCTCCCAACAATTTCAGTCACCTTCATCCAGAACATCTGATTTACAAATGATGATGAAGTCATCTCTTCATATATGTTCAGTCTCACATTTGAATTAAGATTTCCTCTGTGTTCCTCCATTCCCCAAGGCTATGTATGCTAACTTATTTTAGTGTATGTATATATATATATATATATATATATATATATATATATATATATATATATATATATATATATATATTCTAATTCAGATAATGACAAAAATCAAACTTCTAAAAAGAAAACAGAAGTTATTTTGGTTACTACTTACATTAATTTGACTGGACACACAGAAAATGCCATTTTCCTGACATTCTTAGTAACTGAGTCATCGAACAGGTTTTAGTTCCCTATCCTAAAGATAGTTTTAGACACTGGTACAATTTAATGAACTTTTTGGCACAAATCCATAATGTAAGGGCAACTCCTATGTTAAATAGCTCAGTAACCCTCAAGCAAGATACGCATATTGAAATGGTAAAATTATATAAGAATGTAAACAAGGAAAATTGCCTATCACTTAATATGCAGAATATTTAAACTTTGTACATTACCTTTTATGCCAATTTCATAGTCAATTATTTGTAATGACTGATTTGCACAGATGTATGCACAAATATATTTCTGAACCATAAAGTGATATGAAAGCAAAAAAAATGTATATTCACATTACTAAATTCATATAATTCATTGCTTTGATATTCACAGATAAATTATAAATCAAAGAACCTGCATGGAAAGTGAGCGGGTATGTGGGTATAAGTGGAAAGGTGGTAGGGATAGCAACTAGAAAAGATACAGAAATGGACTCGTGGATTTCAGGGAGATAAGATGCTGGGTTTACATGATTCATCCCCTAATATATTAAAAGGCAGGAGCCCTGGACGAATCTTTAGCAGAACTATATAGTATCTCTTTTAAAAGTGATATAACACAACAATACTGGAGAATGATTTCCTCATAGATTAATAGGTAAGTACTAGGCAATCTACTAAGGTACTAGTAATAAGATACCCTCGCTAAGACTGAAATTGATCAATATTGATCAGTATACTAGTCTGGTAAAAACATACAAATAAATGAGTGTACAGACCATTTCAAGCCTAGCCAAAAAACCCTATTCAAAATTTCCATCTATCATCAAGGAGGATAAGCCAAACTAGACTGGGAGATAATTTCATGCTACGCATACAATTATCTATATTTACCTTGAAGGTGACAAGGATGCTACTCTGCTTGATGTGTATTGAAAGTTTGTTCCAGAGCTGAGGGATACAATGGGATATGAATCTATTATGCCAACATGTCTTATTTATCTGCTGATGAAGGTTTAGATCCTTTAACTAAGTATTTGATGCACCACTTAATAAAACAAAAAAAGAGGCAAAAAACAGAAACAAACTGTTTTTTGTATGTTAGCACTTTTGTCAAGTTTAATAACTTAACTTCTTCAGACAAACAGAACAACCATATCAGATACACTTAAACACCAAATACAAAATCACATGATCAAGAGTAAAAGTCATATGACCAAGCAATGTTAAACTTTTAAAGTGGCCACATTACTTTTCTGAGAAAAAAAATTCAATGCATATAAAGTCATTTAAAATACATTTAAAATATCATCCACCCTCTAAAAAAAACATTCAGAATCCTCATTTTTTAAAACATACACAAACAAAAATACAAAAATAATATAAAATTATAAACTATTCAATGAGTCAAAGTCTTCAATTTCAGCACGCAGACTATAGAACACAGATCATTTAATCCTGGTTGATTATAGGCATGTGTTCTAATCTGCCAAATTAACTTGCACTGCTCAAGTCTTGGGGTATGTGATCCTCCCTTTCATCATACTCAAGTTGATCTATCACTCTGAATAAAAATGAGTTGCCTGGCTGATTGATCACATGTTCAGCTAAAGCACTTTCCAACCTCCCTTTTCTAATATTATATAGGTGTTCATACACATACTCTCTTAATTTATGGTCAGTCTTGCCAATGTAAAAACTAGGACAAGACTGGCACTGGGCTAAATATACCACTCTATTGGAATTACACTTGTACTTCACAAATCAAACAGTCCCACAAATACCAGAACAAGAGATCAATCAGTTTCAGCAGATCAATAAAACAAGGTGAAGAGATAGATTTGTTACTAAGAGTCTTCATCACCTCCAAAATAGAATTTCCCTGCAGATAAACCCTGAATAATTGGATGGAGATTTATAAATTCATCCTGGACATGCCTGGCATTGATCTTTTCAAGAAAGGAGGTACAGTCTAATATGGGAACTGGCAAGGCGTAATGCTCAAAAGACTCAGCAGTCTTGAACTTCCTATGATTTGTGGTCAAAAGTGCCATATTCAGCCAACTCCATTTAAAAAAAATGGAATAAAGCTAGCCAACCAGAGTTTGACTAGTAGCTCAAATAACTTTTGGCGCTAGTTGAAAGGGAAGAAGGGGGGTTATGTTGGTCAACAAGCTCACCTCTCTTCAGTGGGGTGATATGGGGGTGCTTATCCAGCATGGATGTTCTTGTAATACAACCCTCAGTGGAGACTGAAGACTGCACCAGAGCACTGTCTTCAACAGGAGCATAGCTATCTTTGAGGGTTTACATCACTTACAGATGTGAGTGATGCAGGCTCACTGCCACCCACCACATACTGAACCACAGAGCAGGTTACTAGGCGTACATCATGGAGTTAAAGTTTAATGATAGAAAATACTCTGTTCTCAGGAGATAGTGACACTGTTGTTTCCTTTAGAAGGGATGAATGAGCTGTAGGGCTCTTGTCTCTTAAGGCTGGAGGATGAATGGGTCTAACTGAATGAGTATCGATGGAGGGCCTCATGGTCACCAAGGGGAGCAAAAGATAAATAAAAATAAATAAATAAAATATAAAATTCTATGAAAGTCTACTGTTTTTGTTTTGCAGATTCATACTGTCCAAGCAAGTGGTTTCCTGATATTTTCCCTTGAAAACTAGTAATGCAGTAACTCTGACTATGGACTTCAGATAAATTTAATTAGGCTTCCTCTACCCATGATCATAAAATTTGCCCACTTAACTTTACTTTGACATCTGTAGTCTCCTTCACAGGAACACAATCTACAGTGTATGTTTTTAAAATGATTATAGTGGGCTTGTGAGGCAAATGCTGAAGTCTCTGAATGTATATAGTTTTAGGGATTTTAGGGACCACAGAAATAGCTGCTGCACTGTACAGCTCTATTGATACTGGTGGACCTTCTACAAATAGGATGACCTAGTACCTATGTGAGCTGCCATGTGCAGTAGCAGGTCTTCTTAATATGGGGTATCACTTTTATCAGGATCTCCAATGAGAAGTCAACATGTAAACGACTGACTGCAAACCGGATAATTTAAGCTTGTAAAATAACAGACCTGCCAAAACTGCAAGGGTCAGTCACAAGAAATTTGCTTTGCTGGGTAATATGCCTCACTTACTCCATGGCCACATATTGATGAGGAAAACAGAAACACTCTGCTAAGGTGAAGAAGTACTCGCATGTACTGCAATCTCACAGTACAACAAACAAAGTGAAAAGCATGTGGGTGTAGCTAGCTATGATTTGTTAAATAAGTGAACTAATCAAGGACCTATTCCAGCTACAAACAAGGCCGTGTAGGCAGGGACAGTACACATACACAAACAGTATTGCAAATAAACCTGTATAATTATAGTATGATACTGCAACACAAAGCATATCTGTTCACAGTAGCACCTATTTACAAAGCAGGGCATTTTACAAAAACAAGAATAGTACAAATACACATTTCTACGATTTTAAGCTGTTTACAACCCCACTATAGCTGGAAAACACATTAAATGAATAAAATTATACAGGAAGGACAGACTATCCTAAAGTATATGTGAACAGTGCATCAACTTATTTAATAAATCATGAAGCTCAGCAAGCCAAGAAGAACAAGGCAAAACAGAAACAGAAATAACTTACTCCAAAGATGCTGTGTTGACATCTAATAAAGAACAGATGGTTACGAGAGTTGTAAAACGTCATAACTTCACAACACATAGGAATGTTAAAGTAGTGTGCTGTGCTTAAATAATAGGTAATTGAAGAAAAATGTAGCAGAGACTTGCACTACTAAAAAGCACAATATAGGTGATATGGACACTGGTTTACAATAATAATTCAATAACTGTTAGCATTCCATCTCCGATATTTGTCTCACTCCCCACAGTTATTGATGCATCTCCATGCATTCTTCCTTACCTGTCATTAATGCTACAGGTAGCACACTTTCCTTTGGTGCAGAAGGCTGTGGGTTCTTTTCCCCCAGTAGGTAGATTAATTCTTAACACTGCAGTGTTGCATAAGGGGGGGGGGGTGGTGTACTCCAAAGTGTGTTGTCCTATAGATGAGACATTAAACCAATACCACGTCTGCTTAAAATGGTGCTAGTTTGGGTGGATGTAAAAGATCCTACAGGCTACAGCACCTATAAAAAAAAAAGGGGTCCTTTATTATATACAGCTATTTACACATTTGCAAATATATACATGTTAATATATTCACATATTAACATATTTACAAAGATATACATCACATTTTCATATTGTCATATTTTCAGAGTTCCCATATCATAGACATATAGACCCCCCCCCACTCTTTTTCCATAACCACCACTTAATTTTTCGTACCATATTTGGTATTACACAATTACCACTAAACATAACATCATTCAGTCTTTCATTCCAAATAGTCCAAATGATACAATTTTTTATCTATACTTTTAATACAATCCACCCTCATAAAATCCATATTCAATCATATCCATATTTAACTGTTTATAATTTTGTATTTCATTCAAAATATTTTTTATTATTTTTCCCATATATTTTTTTACTTTTCTACATGTCAAAAAGACATGCTCTGCAGTTTCCATTTCACCACAAAAAGTGCATACCCTGTCATTTACTTTTTATAGGGCATGTTTCCCTTAACTGGTAGTCTAGTTGTAATCTCCATAAAACATCCTGACATTCCACATTCTTCATTTATTTGTTTTATAGCATTTATTTATCCTTCTATCAAATGCCTCCATGGATTTACTGATTAATGTTCTGTCATTATGTTCTTATACCAAGCTCTTCTATTTTGTCCACTTTTTCGATATTTAACTTCCACGTTTTTATTTTTTCTTGTTACATTTTTATTTTTTCATTTCTCCATTCTCTCTTCTTTTTATTCAACAGCATTAGATTCCACTCACTAGCATATTTTATCTTAAATATTTTTATTGCTAAATTATTTTCTTTCCCATTTATCCATCTTGGCACACTATACAAGTTTAATGATGCTCCATAAACTGCAGGATTCAATACCCCTAAACCACCTTCAGCCCTATCCATATACAACACTCCTCTCCTCACTGGGATTAATCTAGAATCACAAATAAATCTAAATTTTAACTCAATAAATAGTTTTCCAAATCTTCTGGCATTATATATATACACTAGCAATATATGCTATTTCATCCATCCATATAGAAGTTATTAAATACATCTTTTCCTGTATGATAATCTACTCCTGGGATTCAATAAACTCTGTATAGGCTTTACTCAAAGCCTATGCAGAGTTTACATGTGTGTGCACTGATGCATGGTGAGCAGCAGTGCTAACTGCATATACATGCCGCTCACCGCATTTACATGTAAATAAGCATGGTTTCTTGGCTGGCAACAGTTTTGCCAGCCAGGAAACCATGTAATGCAACACGGATAGCAAAACTGTTTAATGCAGAGCACAGTAGGTTAGTGGGTTTGTGCAGAATGCCACAATGATCACCAGGGCTTAACATATAATATCTCTCATAGCTCTTAATCTCTTAGTGCAAGAAATGTGGACAAAGTACAATGTAATGGAGGGACAATGACCTAGAAATAGGGACAGATTTTACATATTTGCTCCTTTAAACTTAGAAATGTGCTAGAATAAGGGGTTTCTATGAAGGTACATTTTCTGAAGGATTTGAAGTCTGAAACTCAGATGTATATAATTATTGTGTGACATCAGTCCTGAGATCATCCCAGTGATATGGCAGAAAACCACAGGTTTTATAAGGAACACACTGAAAGATATAGAAGGCAAAAATCTGGAAATTCTGTGAAAATCTGGACAATTGAGAGGTATAATTATGTACATCATCTAAACACAGTACAGGACAATGTATACAGTGCAGAGCATTGTGAAATCTCATTCCTGGCATGCCGTACCGAAGTTGTGTAAATGATCTGTAAGGGTAATGGGCTGCCATGTAAAATGAATACAAGGAAGGAGGACAGGTGAAACAAACTAATATACAGCAGATGAGGGCATGTCAATAGAAGACAGTTGTAGCAGCAACACCAATCACATATCAGTATGGTACAGTAAGGACTGCACAGTGAAAATGTGTATTATGTGACTGTCACACAAGGTGACATAACAATGGGACAAATGTCTGTGTGAGATAAGCATCCTTACATGAACATTGTAGAGGACATCTATCAGGAATGTGATATACAATTGGGGTAGGGTGTATATTGTGAAGCTATGCAAACTGATATGCCTGAATATGAGTGCAATCTCAGCAGAGGTCTCCAGCAAGTGGGACACGGGTAAAGGTTCATGGACAACATTAAAAGAAGCAAGCGCAATCATGGACAATATTAGAATAATACTACCTTAACAACGGCTATATTAACAAATTAATTTAGTCTGTTAAAAATGTTTAATAGTAGACAAATCAAACAAACCCTGGTACATACTATGCATAAGTATACAATATAATATAACAAAACCTTCTAAAACACCACTGATTAATCATTACATCAATTCCTTTAGGAAACTTATCAATGCAAACATAGATCTAAAACTTTGGTTTGACCTTTAAACCCCATTTACCATTACTAAGAACTTTCCTCACAAAATATATAGGGAAACAATAACCTCCTGGGAACAAAATGGATTCTTATGCTGGTTTCAATGTGTAAATAAATTAAATGTTTTAGATATACATATGATAAAAACTGCTTACAATATTCTACCACAGGACTGGTTAACTTACAAAGCATTCTAATGTACACTCAAGATTTATGCAGATTAATTAATAATTCCTCATTTAAAGATATTCCAAATCTAATAAGTTTTCTGTATGTATTTATATATAATAGCTGTGAAAAGAAAAAATTCCATTTCAAATCTATATAAAGAGTTAATAACATATAAAACAGTTCCCAAACCATCATACTGGCAGTTCTTAACAAAAGGTCAGTCATTGCAGTTAACAGAAGAAATTAAAACTAACATCTTACTATCAGTTAATTACACCTCTAACACACAGTACTGGAAAATATTTAACTGGAAATACTTACATAGAGCATTTTTAGTATGAGATAGAATTAAAAAGATCAGTACTACTACAAATGGTTTTTGCTGGAGGTGTGAAAAGTAAAATAAAGCAGACTGGATTCATATTTTTTATGAATGTTGTTGTTGCATTTCGGTTTTTCCTGGTTTGGGGTCGCCACAGCGGAACTCCGGTCCGCTAATGATTGGCAGTAGATTTTCACGAACGCCAAGGTGCCAGCTCGAGGTTCAACCTTCAATGAAGTCACGCCCATTTACACATGTCTTTCGAATGCCCACCCAACCACAGGGAGGACATGCAGACTCCACACAGAAGGCACTCCCCACACTCCAGACGAGAATCGAATGGGAGAACCTTTTGCTGTGAGGCAACAATGCTACCACTGCAAATCATATTGGAATGGAATCAATAATTTTTTACAAGCTTTATTTAATGAATCCTTTACCTTAACTAAAACATTGATTATACTAAATGTAAATGAATGTCCCTACCTGAATAAGACAAATATGTATTTGTTATGGACAGTACTTGCTATAGCTAGGAAATGCGTAACCAGAAGGTGGAATTCAAATACACCCCTGACCTTGGAAGAATTCTACACTTTACTGAAGACAACTGCATCGATGGAAATAAAAATCAAATAACTAAAATCTATCCCAGGCCATTGGTAAATAATCCTTGGAAGAAAGTTATATCTTTGTTGCACACTCTGCAATAATCAATACTGTATCTCTGATAACTGATCTGTTAATTCTATATTTAATAACATACAGTGTATATAATTGAAAGGCAGGCTATTGTAAATATTGTATATTGTTGTTTAAAATTATATTTAAAAATATTATGTAAATGTTATTTTAATTGAAAATAAAAAGAATTGAGAAAAAAAGAATAATACTACCAGTAATCCCATGTCTTTGACATAACATGTGATTTAGCGTGATCAGAAATGATTCTGCACAAACACATTTGTACAACTATTATGACATGTTCCACTCTATGAGGATAATCATGCACACTGTCCAGGCACTATAACATCTGCTGGAGCTGTTAGGAGGGACACTGCTATACCTGTATGTGACATTATGATCAATACAGGCTAGTTGACTGGTGTGCATGGCAGATATATCTGGCACAATTCACACTGTCATGAATGTTACCCATGCCATTAATGCTGTCAAACAGCTATGTATGTACTGTGTTCATCATCGGAACAGGTAGCACACATGCATCTGGTGTAACATACTCAGTAGTTGTGTTACATACAAGTAAGTAGTCAGCACTTAGACCACATGCTGGTGGTCGTTCCACTTACCATCTACCCCAGGACACAGGTCACATGCCTGTTCATCTGATTATAGGGTGTGATATCTACATTATACTTGAGTTGTGTGTTTGTCTTCCTGACGTAACAATTCCCCCCATGTTTTTATGTCATTGCAGGTATTGTCATGTCTGTGGCAGAAATCTTTGGTGTGGGTTGATACTATCTGCATTATACTATCACAGTTGGAGTCAATGGTTGCCCACAATCTGTAGCCCTTCAGACAGCTGTTTGTACACAGGATGTGTATGTCATCTGTGATTTCTGTCACTTAAATAGTAGACAGGAAAGTGAATATCTCAGTATGGATTTGTGTCAAATGCGTTGGGCTTCTCACATTCAAAGGGATGATAGTGTTGTCATCATGCATGCCCTCAATGACCTCTATGAAGACATCTAACAGATGTAGCATTAACAGATCACAAAGGTCTGTTACACACAGAAAGGATATTACTAGTGTCCATTTAAAAAAGGTCCATGATGACATGTTAGTCTCCCTCACAGATGAGGAGAGTCAAGATGTGTCTATACATGCATGCATCGACTACTACCCCCCCCCCCAACTCAGACGGATGCATGTTGATGTGCACCCTTCTACAGGAACATAGTCTGTGAAGAAAGTGTTGAAGTGTGTATTCAACCATGTCAGGAAGGTGTATGTGATGTGTCATGTGATAGGTGATCTGAGATGTTGTCACAGCCCATTGATTCTGTTTAATAGGCACAGTACAACAGTGCAAACTGGCTATCCTAATCTGGCTTAGGGTTTGAACACAATCCCCCATGCAGGTATCTTTGAGAAACTCTCCCAGCTGGGGTTTAAACATTATGTCTCCAGATGGGTAACCAATTGGCTCACTGACAGAATGCATACTGTGAAAGCTGGTGAATCAACTTGTACCAGTAGAGCTGCCACCATTGGCATACCCCACAGCTCTGTGCTTGCCCTTTACTGTTTGAAATCTATTGCTTGACAGTTTAGGCTAAAGTATACTGCCTTTGGCTTACCACATTTCCTGATTCTGACATACTGGGTGCAATTATTGAGTCCACCTATGATGATAACAGTAGGGGCTAACACAGACAAATGATTGGTGACAAAACAACACAGTTTACAAATAAACGCAAAAATGTGTCTTTATTTTCTCCTTCTTGGAATCCTCCTAATTGCAGCATTGGCAACAGTCCCTCTATGCTGAAACCCAGTGAAGCAAGCACTGGGAACACAAGTACATTGCAATCTGAACTTCAAACACCAAATATCCACACTGGTATTGAAAGCCTGTGTTATGCACACTGTTATATTCAGATCTGAGGATTATATTACAGCACTGTACTCATACCTCATCAGAACACTAATATAGAGTATAAATCTCTTACATGAGTTTTTCACCAAGAAAACACAGGGCCTAAAAACCATGCTATGATGTATGTGGATACACTGAAAGCCATGTGACTGTAATCTGTATCATATAGGATGAGGTGACTTTTGCGAATAGTGCACATTCACAAATCAGATATAGCTAATGACATCAGCAGTGTCTGGTGAGGAGAATATGGCAGCAAACATCTCCCACATGCTAATGTAAAAAGTTCTCTCTAATGTCAAGCAAGTGCATACACACACCCCATTTGACTGCAGTGAGAGTAGAACCCCTACCTATCTAAGTACACACACCACAGAACTCTGTATTTAAGGCAAGTGCCACTGAAAGCTCAAATCTAACTTGCAGTGTCTCAGGCAGCATTTTATAGCTGTTGACATCACCAGTGTCTGGTGAGGAGAATACAGCAATAACAGTGTCCCACATGCTGGTGTAAAAGGCTCTCTCTAATGTCTCTCACACACACACACACACACACACACACACACACACACACACACACACACACACACACACACACACACACACACACACACAAACACATACATATACACACACACACCAGTTGCCTGTGGTGACAACAGAATCCCTACCCTATCTAAGTACACATACTACAGAACTCAATAATTTACACAAGCACCATGGCACAAGTCTGATGTTTACAGGACTGCAGGCCAACTTATAATGGATGACATCAACACTAGATGTAGAAGAGAAAATTTTGGCTCCCGGTGATTTCTCCTGTCTACCTGATGAATCTGGGCATCTTGGGGCAATGCAGCAATTGCTTCATGTACACAGACAACCCTATCCTCCTACCACCCAACACTACAACCTGTGAGAGATGCACTTATATAGCCAAACTTAAAGCAAAGCTCTCTTCACCCAAGACTGGAATAGACAGTCAAGAGGACAAGGTAAACACTTGCACCACACCACACTCATCACATAGTCCCTCAAAACCTACACCACCAAAACACACACATAGAAACACAAAACACACACCTACATTCATGGAGGCTCTCAATAAAAATCAGCCCAAGCATCAGGGACCTCCAAAGCAGAAACACAAGCAAACTCCACCCCCCCAACACAACCCAATGACACATAGCCCACAAACTCAGTGTGCCACTCAACCACAGCCCATAAGGCATAACAACGTACCCAACACTCTAGTCATAGGTGACTCTATAGTCAGGCATACTGATGTTCCACTCACCAGGCTAAACAAGGAGAAAGTTACTGTCAGCTGCCTGTCAGGTGCCAGGATCCGCCACATAATGCACGCACTCAAGTCACTCCACAACAAGTACAGATATGACACTGTCATTGCCCATGTTAGTGTGAATGACCTGAGATGTACCTCCCTGGACTACAGGAAAAAAGACATGGAGGAGCTCTCCGATCTTGTAGCCCAGGCAGGTATGACCCTGGCCATGAGTAGCATCCTGCCATTACCCAGAATGATACCACAGTACAAGGACAAAATGATTGACTTCAACAATTGGCTAAGCTTCTGGTGTCATTCTAAGGGGATCCAGTATTTGTCTGCCTGGGACGACATGATTGACAGACCACGATGCTTTGCCAGAGATGGCCTGCACCTGTCGCCCTTGGGATTCTGGATACTGGCTAAAGCTCTTGCCACCCTTACAGTGCCTTTTTTAGGCAAGGTTCAAATGACAAATTCACCACCGTAACAGGTACAAGCAAGCAAAATCTGAGGGTAATGCTACTCAATGCTAGAAGTCTAAACCTCAAAATGGACTCACTCGAGGCACTCCTTAAAATGGAGAACATTGACATCTGTGCAGTGACAGAGACCTGGTTCAAAGCTCCAGAGAGCACCCCTGCATTACCAGGCTATAATTCATACCACACCTTTCGGCCACCTAACCCAGAATGAAGCACTAAAGGTGGAGGCGTGTCCATATACATTAAGGATATCCACACCTCCAGGCTAGTTGCACAGCATAATGCATTGAAGATTATCCAAGTGCAACTAACTCTGGGCAAGACTGCAATACATATTGTAGCTTGCTACAGACCCCCACCATGCCCCAGGATTCCCACTCCTCATTTCTTGATACACTGGAAAATATTAGGGTATAACCCCAACACCCTAATAATGGGCCCAATGTACATTCATGATTATTGATAGAATCACAGGAGATCGGAAAAATCCTCAAGGTTGGCATAGCATTCTAAATCACAAAGAAATGTATTGGATTACCACATTGGGAGCACTTTTCCCACCAGGTTTGAATGATCATTTATAATTAACATTTTTACTGTTAATTTATATGCTATTATAACTCATTTTTTCATATTTATGTATTCCAGGTTCCTGTGGATACCTTATTTGATGTCATGTTATCATGAATGCATACCAATAACCACAAATTTATTGAGAACAAAAGTTACGAATTTATTATGTATATTTTGTGATTTCTATCTTATCATATATATATTTTTACCTATTATACATTGTTCAGCTCATTACTCTATAATGGAATATATATATATTCCAGGCTCATGTCCATTTATATTCATTTTTTGATTGATATATAAGTATTTGCAGTTTATATAACCCATCCGTTATATTTGTTTGTGAACCCATAGACACACTGATTTATTTGTGTTTATTATTTGTCTTTTTTAAAGTTTTTTTCTTTTTCTGTTGTGGGAACAAACCATGATTAATTATGCAGGGTTTTTCACTCTCATTGGTTAGGCACTCTCATAAATATTCATTGAGTATTATCTAATGTTTTTGCTGTGTATCACTGATGAAGGCATATATTCTTTTGCCGAAACCGGTCTGATTATTAAAGATATGTATAATCAGCGAATAATTGAGTAATTGTATCTTTTTACTGTTACACATATCTGCTGGCCAACAGTGTTTTTTGGTTTGTTCCAGCCGTGCAGTACCTACGTGCATAGCACAGTGTTTGAATACAATTTCAACTACCCCACCATTAACTGGGAAAACTACTCATGTACCAACTCTTTTGCTCAACGTTTTCTGGAATTCATAAATTCCAATGCCTTGGATCAACTTATTCACACCCCCACCAGGGGCAGCAATATCCTAGACCTGGTCATTACCAACATGGGCAACTGGTGTTCCACACCAGAGGTCAATTCCTCGTTGGTCAGATCCGACCACATGCTAATCACCCTAGACATCCACATCCTGCCCCCACCACCAATTAGGGAAACCATCGTAAAAAAACTTCTCCAAAGCCAACTTCACACTTCTTAAGACAGAAGTGGCAAACTTCATGACACCCATGCAGATGGACAATAGAGGTATGACTGCTGAATCCTACACAAATGCACTTTATAAGCACTTACATGAGTGTATAGATCATGCTATCCCTAATAGAAGCAAGATGTTATCTTCCAAAAAAGGAAGCCAATCTGGTGGTCCTCTGCCAAAAACAAACTCTACAACAGATGAAAGAAACTGTTGCAAAAAAAGAGTAAAATCCCATGACTGGAGGAACTCCCTGGTCAACCTCAGTAAGAAGCTGAGATCCCTCATAAAATCCTCCAAAGATAATTATGAAAACAAAATTGCCACTGACTCTAAAGACAACCACAAAGCATTCTAGAGCTATGTCAAGAATCTCAATAGCAACACTCAGATCTGCTCTGAGTTACAGCACAATGGCACTAAATATACAGAACCAACTGATATTGCCAATATCCTGGCAGATAGGTTCAGTGCTAACTTTAACCCCCCCTCTCACCCCCTAGCGGGCCCATCTCTATACCGGAAGAATGCAAAGTTCTTGTAATCACAGCTCCACAAGTAAAAAAACACACTCTCCAAAGCTAAGAACACAGCATCCATGGGACATGACAATATGCCAGGCTGCATTCTACATGAACTACAGAATGAACTGGCACCTTACCTAAGTACCATGTTCAGTCATAGCCTCACCTCAGACTTTGTGCCCACTGAATGGTGCACCGTGACAGTTATCCCACTCCACAAAGGGGGAGCCATGACGGACCCCGGGAACTACCACCCCATTAGCCTGACGGGACTAGTCTGCAAGGCCATGGAACGTATCATCATGGCACTCATAAACAAAGACATTGGTAATCTCCAAACTCTGGACCCTACCCAGTTCAGATTTGTAAAAGGCAGATCATGTCTCCTAAACTTGATTGACTTCTTTGAAGCAGTCACCAAAGCCATAGATGAGGGTAAGGTGGTTCACACAACTTATCTAGATCTTGCCAAGGCTTAAAACACCATTCACCACTCTGGAATTATAGATAAGCTCACTAAACTAGGTATAAATCCCTATGTCACAAGATGGGTTGCCAACTGGCTCATGGACAGAACCCACACTGTGAAAGTAGCAGACTCCAAATCCGACTTCAGACCAGTGACAAGTGGAATACCACAGGGTTCAGTCCTGGGTCATCTCCTGTTTGGTACCTACTTCTCTGAAGTACAGACTAGCACAGAAGGTCTTTGGCTAACAAAGTTTGCAGATGACTGCAAACGAGGAGCCATAATCAAAACTCCTAACGATGTGGACATACTACGAAAAGGTCTCACTGAGATAGATGCCTGGTGTCAAAGTCCATGTCCTGAAGCTCAATGCCAAAAAGTGTATTGTCATCCCCTTTGGTAAAAACTCTGTATCCATGAACTACCACATAGCTGATAGTCTTCTTAATGCCGAAAATGTGATAAGAGACCTTGGGACACAGGTGGACAGTAGTCTCTCCTTTGATAATCACATCACCACAGTGGTCAGGAAATCCTTCTACGTGGCTCACCTCATCACAAAAGGTTTCTCATCCAGAAAAAAGAGGTCATTGTTCTCCTCTACTCATCACTCATTAGACCCATTATAGAGTACAATGCCCCTTTTGGTATGTACCTCACAAGACATCCACAACAACTGGAAAGGCCACAAAAATACCTCACAAAGAGGATTACTGGCCTCAAACAGATGCCCTATGCAGACCGTCTCAAAAAACTCCAGCTTTACTCCGTCGCATATTGCCTACTCAGAGGCGATTTCTGCCTAACATACAAAGCTATGTCAAACCCAGAGCTGTTGGACATGCTCCACTTAAAGAAATCCCAATCCCTCCAAGCTGCACGCTCTAGGGACCTAAAAAACCTTGTCACCACAATAAACAGAACATGCTGGAGGGATAGATTCCTGTCCCAGCGACTTCCCATACTCTGGAACAGGCTACCTATCTATTTCAAACAGAGCTCCTCATTAGCACTCTTCAAGAAAAATCTTGATGATTGGATGGGAAATAGGAAATTCACCCAGGGATCACTTCTGTGGCTCTGCTCGACAGGGGCACAGGAAAATAATTTTCTTGGGTGGCGATAACCAGGGTACATTTTTGGCTAGGCTTATATAGGCCCTAGGGCCAATAGCCTAGTACCTACCTATGAACCTATGAACCTATGGGAGGCTGGCATATGTTCGTAGCTTCATACGTTCCTAGGAGGTTACTAAGATAATGGCCCTAAGGGCCTATACAAGTCTAGCAGTGTAAAAACCCAGGTATCCTTATTCAGCATAGTTAGATGTTCATTGTTAGCAGAGTGATTTTGTGATCAGCACTGACTGGCTCTGCCCATGAGAGACAAAGGTGCCACCTCGGGGGTGAATTTATAATCACCAATCAAGTTGTCAAATTTGTGATTGAATAGGGTCATTGAGGAGCACTGCTTCACATGCAGTGGGAGCCTAATACAGAGAAGTGGCAATTGCTGGGAGCTATATCATTCTCTCCAGCATGTTCTGTTTATGTCACAGACTAGGCTGAGATGCCTGGAGCAAGTTGTTCTTGTCCCATTTGATTTGCAGATGTCCAGCATTTACATTAGGGCAGGGTCCGAGACTGCTCTGTAGGCCAGACCCAGGTCATCTGGCAGCAACCTGCATGATAGTGAATACAGTTACAGGATTTTCAGTCTTTCCATGTATGTCATGTTTTGGAGGCCCTGGATTCTCCTGGTCAGAAACCCCTGTAGTCTCTCTAGTTGCTGCAGGTGTCTGGTGAGGTAGCTAAAGAAGAAAGCATCAGTGGTGAGATAAGGGTTGAGTTCAGTGGAGCTATTATCTGCTTGTCTTGGATGTGATGCCCTTAGTTATGACGTGGGCAATGTAGAATGTGTGTCTTACCACTATGGACACATAGTGATTAAAGTTTAGATTGTTATCAAACTGTGTTCCCAAGTCTCACACCATTGAGTTTGAGCTTAGAGGGCTACTATGTATAACATAATTATTTTTTTGCCAAAAGAGACATGAGGCATTTTCTTGTGTTAAGTTTGAGTTTGTGAGTTTGGCAACAATCGTGTCTGTGTCAAGCCTTTCTAACACAAAACAAACCACATTAATTTTCTATTCACTGTACATTACCCTAACCTATCCTAATATGCCCTACTAACTCCCCTTAACTATCCAACTCCCCAGCTCCCTTCTCATCTTACTAATACCTCTGTATCTTGCTACTTCTTACTCCCATAAAGCTCCTCCTTCCTCCCTCCTACACAAACTATCCCTAACACCCAACTACAATCTCTCCAACTCTCTCACTTTCACTCCATATCCTCCTCCCTTATTCCACCCAACCTACTGCACCTTCTTCATCCCAAACTATACTCTACCTCAACTAAAACTCTCTCTCTTAAACTTCTGCTAACCCCAGACAAATACCTACAATACAAACCTTACAGACTAAAACTTATCACCTGTAATGTCCTAGCCTTATCTGGAGACATTCATCCTAACCCTGGCCCTTGCCTCAGCACAAACTACTCCTTCCCTCCACCCTCTTCTTCACCTACAACAAATAACACTCCCCCCCTTTCTCTTCTCCTCCCACTTCCCCTCTTAGCACTCTTAAGATCTTCACTATCAATGCCCAGAGCCTCAACAACAAATTTCACCATGTACAAGCCTGGATTAATCACAATCAACCTGACATCCTAGCCATCTCTGAAACTTGGCTAAAGCCCCATATTACTGACTCTGAAATCTTACCTCCTGGTTACCACATCCTCAGAAGTGACCATTTAAACAAAAAAGGTGGAGGCTCTGCTCTAATCTACTCCAATCTTCTCTCTCTTATTCCTCTTCAAATCCCTACCCCTAAATTCAAAAATTCCGAAATCACAGCAAGCCTTCTCCGTTTGAATAAACATAAAAATATCTGCTTCATTTCTTTATACATCTCCCCAGGCAACAATATCTCCACCCTTGAAGATATTCTATACTGGACCTCAACTGAAATAAAATAAGAAAACTATATTCTAGGCGATGTCATTATCGACTGGAATAAAATAAACATGCCATCCCACTCACTATCCATTAACCTTCTCAACTTCACTCAAGTAATCCTTTCAACAACTCACCCTAACAAAATTCACCCCCCAGGGTCCATCATAGATTGGATTCTAGTCTCCCATCCAAACAAAATCACTCTCTGTGGCACTATCCCTGACACCTTCAGTGACCATCTCCCTGCCTTCATCCATCGATTAACTAGCTCCATCCAACACCATCTCTATGTTCAAATTCGTAACCTTAGCAACTTCAACCCCTTAAATTTTTCTAACATCTTTAAACAAATTAACTGGCAATCTCTAAACACTCTCCCACTCGACAATGTTGTTGAGCATTTTAACTCTACCTTCATAAATACTCTTAACTCCCTAGCCCCTCTAAGAAATAAACAAATCAAAGCTAATTCTGCCCCATAGCTGACCAAAGAAACTAAACAAATTATGCGTCACAGAGACAAATCCTGGAAACTCTATCAGAAAAATAAACTGCCCTCTGCCTTGCTCCAATATACCCAACTCTCCAACCAAGTAAAAAAACTTATTACCAAGGACAAAAAAAAAACCTACTATAATAAACTTCAGTCCAACAACAATAAGAACCCAAAACAATTCTGGAAATCGGTCAACTCCCTCCTCCATCCCGGATCACAGAACAATCTCTTGCCTGACCCTAATCTATCTGACAGTGAACTGAGCTCCCATTTCAACACCTTCTTTACTGAATCCATAGCTAAACTAACTAAAACATTCCCAAATAAGAACCCACCTAACTCCCTCTTCACAACGCCCAACAACCCAAACAACAATCCCCTTAATTTCCATCTCAAACCTGTTTCCACCAATTTTATAAAAAAGCTTCTATCCAAGCTAAAGCCATGCTCTAATGCCCCTGACAACATTCCCTCCTCCTTCCTCAAACATGCAGCTGAAGGTATTGCTCTCCCAATTAGTGTCCTGATTAATAGATCCTTAAATGAGTCATACGTACCAAAACTCTGGTATTCAGCCTACATTCTACCTCTTCACAAAGGAGACAAAAACACCGCTATTTCTAACTTCCACCCCATCGCCCTACTCTCTCCAATATCTAAAATTCTAGAAAAATGTGTCCACCACCAACTTTTGCCTTATCTAATTCACAATCACCTCCTAACACCCACCCAGCACGGCTTCCGTCCTGGCCACAGTACCATAACTGCCTTACTATCCTTCCTAGAAACTGTCAATCAAGCATGAGACTCTGGACTCATTGTATCCACAGTACTGCTAGATCTTTCGAAAGCCTTTGACACCATCTCCCATACGCACCTTCTTCATTATCTGACTAACCTCAATCTCTCCCCTAATACTCTATCCTGGTTTTCCAGTTACCTATCTGACAGATCTCAAGCTGTCAAATGGAAGAACTCCTCCTCTTCCTTCTTGCCTACACCTACTGGCGTTCCTCAGGGGTCTATCCTTGGACCCATGCTTTTCAACATCTTTATAAATAACCTTCACACCGTCATCCCTGACACCACGGTCATCCAATATGCAGATGACTCTACCTTGGTCTGTTCCGCCCCCAACTTTCCTGAACTTCTGACCAAAACTCAATTAACCTTTTCCACTACAGAGAACTGGATGCACCAAAACCACCTTTCACTCAACTCCATTAAATCTAAAATACTAATTTTCCTCCCCTCCAAGGTAACCTCCTTGGACAAAAACACTTTCAATGTCCTAAGCCAAACTAACACTGCCATTGAAGTGGTCCCCTCTGCAAAACTCCTTGGCATTACCATAGATGAAAACCTCAAATTTGATCTTCACATACAACAAAACATAAAGAAAACCCACCAAAAGTTAGGTATGCTATATAGGAACAATCATTTTCTTTCCAACTCCTCTAGGCATACCCTGGCAATCACCTACCTCCTACCTTCCCTTCTATATGGAGCCCCTCTTCTAACCAATTTGTCTGCTACCAACACCTCTAAGCTCGAAGCTTGCTATAATAAGATCTCTAAATTTGCCACCAAATCCAAAACATCAACTCACCACTGCCTCAGCCTACAATCTCTGAACTGGTTAGAACTCCCTAACGACCTAGACTATTTGCAACTAACCACCGCTCACAAACTAATATTCTCCCCTGATATATGCCCAGCCTTAAAGAACATCCTTCCTCCATACATCCCAAATAGATCACTAAGATCTGAACACCAAAACCTAATCTCCATTCACAAATCCAAATGTCCCACTGCCCAGCTTCTACTCTCCTTCTCTCTAGGTAAAACATGGAACTCTCTGCCTCCTTCTCTTAGGACCATACCCATCACTAAATCCTTCAAGACCCAACTTTTCCTACACCTATCTTCCAAATAGAAATGCTCCTGCTTTCACCCCACATAAATTCTAGGGATTCCCCACTAAGCTCTCCTTACTCCCACTCCACTATACTCTCATACTTATTCTTATTGCTCCAAAGAACCATAACTAGCAGACTTTAATTGACTCCAAGCATGTAAATATTGTAATCATCTGAAGAAAAAAAAATATTTCTGTTGTTAAACTGTCTCATAATGTATATAGCACTTTGCAATTCTTGAATATATGAATCCTACTCTTGTATTTCACTTTGTAACCTTTAATTGTATTTTGCAACCTTTATTGTATTGTATTGCTCATGGAGCTTTTCTCCCCGGGCCTCCACAGAAAATGGGCACTTCTTGGCCCAGTGGACTTCCCTGGTAATCAAACTGATAATAAATAAATAATAATAATGTTGCCATCCTTGGGGGAGTCTATATGATTGCATCTGATTGACAGTCCTCTGCAAACGTAGTAAGCCGCAGACCATCTACCTTTGCTTGGACTTCAGAGAAATAGTTTCCAAACAGTAAAGGGCCCAGCACAGATCCCTGTATTACTCCACCGGTAACTGTTCAACTGGTGGAGGTGGACTCCCCAACTTTGACAATGTGCGTTCTGTCAGTGAGCCAGTTGGCTACCCATCTAGTAATGTATGGGTTAATCCCCAGATAGGAGAGTTTCCTCTATGATACCAGAATGGGAGATTGCATCAAGGAGCTTGGCTAAATCAAGATAGGCGGTATATCCTGTTTTCCCTTATCCAAGTCTTTGGGGACAATCAAGAAGTACACTAGGTTTAAGCAAGATCTACCATTGACAAAACCAACTTGGGTTGTGTCAAGAATGCTGAAGGTCACCTATGTCGCTGTGGATAAGGTCCGTGTCCATGATGAATCTTTCCATAGTCTTGCAGATAAGGCTGGTAAGGCTTATGGGTCAATAGTCCCCAGGGTCCATTGATGAATGTGCAGGCATGTTCAGCTGTGAAGATAGTTCTGCATGTTACCAGACTGATGTGCATTGCATATCATACATTTGATATTAATTTATGTAGTGTAGTAGATGTATTTGTGAAAAAGTACTGGAGACACCAGGGCTGCAGTGCATGGGGAAAGGCAACACATAGATGCATTGCAAATATATGGCATATTGTTAAATTTGTTAAGTTTCCACATGTAGTTTTATGGCATAAAGAGTAAATAGACAGTAAACAGCAGTAATACATGGTAAATTTGGCTTTGCATAGTGCAGCAGTGTGCAACGGGTTTGCACAAAGGTTGGCAAAATATTTCCTCATGCAAGATACAAATTTCCATTATTTTCCCTGTTTGTGCATAGTTAAGCAGTGTGCAAATGCAAGCCACATTGCTAAAAGTCTGAGTGTTAACTGCTGAGTCTATGAAACACATCTGCTGCTTAGCTGACTCTGTGGTAGCAGGTGTAAATGCATTTATTTATTTATTTATTTATTAGCATTTGTTGACCAGGAAAGTCCAGTGGGTCAGAGACCCATTTTCAGTTGAGGCCAAGGGAGAAAAGCTCCACAAAGCATTACAGAGAGACAATGCTTAAAAGTATTACAGATATAACAGGCAGTAAAACATATTACAATTTACAATTCATAGGATTTACATTAATATGCACTAGGAATCATTACGTAAGATATGGTGTTACATCAGTAGAAACGCATGGACTATAATACAGTACTTTCTTTGTTGACAGTATAGTTTACAGTTTTATTGTGAAGCTGGGTGTTAGATACATTAGCCAGCCTAAGAGCAGGATGGAGTCTTTAGATAATGTGTTTTTAGAGCTACTTTGAAAGTTTTTGGATGGTCAGTTTGGGTTATTTCAGATGGTAGGTCATTCCACAGTTTGGCAATAGAATGGGAGAACAGACATTGTCCAGCTCTTTCGTTGGGTTTTGTTACAGTAAGCATGAGTTTACAGGAAGATCTTAGTGTTCTTGTAGGGATGTAAGTTTGCAGGATTGAACCAAGGGCAGGGCATTCATTAGGTTTACATATTATCTTGTGAGCTAAGGTTAGTTGGGTGTAGTGTAGATGATGGGAAAATTCTAGCCATTTTAATTCAGTGATTGCTTGGCAGTGTGTTTTTTCGGAGGCGAATTTAGCTATTTTATTGTAACAGGATTGTAATTTATTACTAAGGGTTGTGTGAAGATTGGTAAAAATGTTACTACCATATAGAAGGGAAGGGATGAGTAGGGTATTGGCTAGTTTTGTTTTGGTATATTTATCCATACAGAGTTTATGGTGATATAGTTTGTAGTTTGCCTAGTTTGGAGTGAGTTTTCTTTATTGCACTTAGGATGTGCGGTTCATAAGTGAGTTTGTTATCTATTGCTATCCCTAGTAGTTTGGCTGTCCTCAATAGTTCTGTGGCATCTTTTGCAAGGATTTTGAAGTCAGAGTCAGGTGATTTTGTAGAGAAAAGTAAAAGTTTAGTTTTTTGGGGGTTTAGCATTAGTTGTGCTTTAATAAGCCATGATTCTATAGAGGTAAAAGCCTGTTGTGTAACTGTAAGGAGATCAGAGAAGTTGTCGAAGGTGGATATTAGTGTTGAATTGTCAGTGTATTGGATGTGATTCTGGATTTGTGGGGTTTGTGCAGGTTATTGATGAAAATATTGAACATCAGTGGACCTTAAATAGATCCTTTTGGTACTCCTATATTGTTAGGTTGGTAATCGGATGGTACATTTAGCCACCTTACTGATTGTTCCCTACTCTGTAAGTAAGAGGTAAACCATTTGAGGGATTTTGGGGAGCAGCCTAGTCTTGATAGTTGATTTACTAGCTTAGTATGTGACACTGTGTGAAAAGCCTTAGATAGGTCCAGTAAGATAACTGAGCCAGGATGCCCTGCATCTAAGGCTTTGTTGATAGTGTCAGTGAAACAGAGCAGGGCAGTGACAGTGCTATGCCCTGGATGAAAACCATGTTGGGTAGGGGATAGGAGAGCATTACTAGATAGGTGTTTAAGTAGTTGTGAGTGGACACATTTTTCCAAGATTTTTGATAGTGCAGAGAGTATAGAGATAGGGCAGTAGTTAGAAAGATTATGAGAGTTTCCCCCTTTATGTAATGGGGAATGTAGGATTCAGAGACAGAGAGAGAGAGAGAGAGAGAGAGAGCAATTTATGAGAATGGTAACTGGGAATGCTATTGCAGTAGCTGCTAGTTGTAGGTATTCAGGGGGAAGATTATCTGTAGACAGTGAGCAAGGTCTGAGTTGTTTTAAGAGTTTCAAGATCAAAGAGGTAGGTACAGTTTGGATAGAAAAGGAGGTTGCGAGTTGATTATTAGTGTGATCTGAAGGGGAGGGAGTGTGTTCAGTAGGTTGAGGAAGTTGTGTATTAGGGCTAGATGGGCAGTCTTTGAGTAGATTTTGAATGGTAGAGATGAAGTGGGTATTAAACTCTTGGGAAATTTGTTGTGGTGTTTTTTCTGGTGCAGGGGATGGGTTTTGCACTGTGCCTGGATTAAGTAAAGAGGAGACAGATTTCCAAAATGTTGGGGGATTGTTGTATGAGGTAGATAGTTTGGTGGAGAAATAATATTTTTTATCCTGTATCACTAGCTGTTTTGATTTGTTACGGAGTTGTTTGCAGTGTAGTTCATTTTGTTTTGTTCTCTTTTCCATGCTTTGTTTCTCAGAAAGATAGTTTGTTTGGTTTGTTTTGTTAATCAGGGTGCATGAATAGTTTTGGTTCATTTAGTACACATTGGAGTTAGGCTATTAAGGGTATCTAAAAAGAGTTTGCTGGAATAATCAATGGCTTCATCTAGGAGGAGTATTTTTTATGGGGTCCAGTTGTGGGAGTTTAGGATACTTATAAACCTATTTAAATCAAAGTGGGCAAGGTTCCTGGAGGTTCTATATGAATATGTTTTAATTGACTGAGGGCGAGTCCTATAGGTATACGCTAGGAGATGGTCACTTAGTGTATTTGGTAGGGTGCCTGAGTTTGCATAATTTTGGGGATATGTTGCAAATATCCAGTCTAAGGTTGATTCAGAGTCTGTTGATAGACCATGAGTAGGAGTAGTGATAAGTTGAGTAAAAATGAAAGTTTATGCTATTTGCAGGGGAGGGGATGTCTACTTTTAACCAATTAATGTTGGTGTCTCCTAGAATTACAGTTTCATGCAGTATATTCTGATTTATCCAAGATAAAAAGTCTTTGAGTATGTGGATATTATTGCCTGGGGGAATATAAATTACAGCTATGCATATTTGTTTGTTTCTATTAATGTGAAGGGATGTGAGTAGGAGCTCAATATTTTCGAAAGTGGGGAGGGGTTTTGTATAGGTTATTTGAAGTGAGTTTTGATAGATTAATGCTACACCACCACCTTTTTTATGAAGTCTGTCTGAATGAATTATATTATATCCTGGAGGGAGAATTTCAGTCTCAGGAATGTACAGTTTTAGCCATGTTTCTGTTACTGCAATAATATTTGGAGTGTGTATAGTTAGCCAGTTATTTTATTGCAAATGTGAGTATTTATTGTTGTTAGGTAATGTGTGTGGTTAGACATGTGATACTAAGGTGATGATATGTGTAGGTTGGAGGGGCCATAATGATTGAGGAGTTATGTGGGTGTGGCAAATAGGGTGGGTCTTACTGTTTGCTGAGGTGGAGGGAGTTAATTGACTGATGGAGAGAGAAGTTGAGGTTGAGGATAGAGATAAATCTAATGAGGTAGGGGTGTGTGTGAATGGGGATAGGGTAGGGGAGTGAATGTAGTGGGTTGTGCTACACCTGCCTGCAGAGATGAGGAGAGAAAAGAAAAACTATCACCAAGCAAACTTATCTGAGAGAAATTGCTTGGTGGGTACAAACAAGTATATACAAATTGCTTAATACCAAAGAGAGAGAGATAGAAAAAATTCAAAAAGTCTAATGGTAGAAACTCTAAACAAATTTAGAAAGTTTAATGGGACAAACTGACTGTTTAGAGGTGAGGGATTATACTAAGGGGCAGGAAAAATGGAGGCACAGAGGGGTGAAGGCAGAATGGTGGGTTTGATATGATTTCTTTGTGCACAGCCTTCTCAAGTAAGACTAAAATGTGGGGTAAATGCCACAAAGAAAAAATGTGGAGGCCAACATGTTAGATAGGGCAATGAAAAGAGAAAAGCATGAAATGGCAGGGGAAGGGAAAAGAGAAAGTATAAGTGAGTTTCCTTTAGCAGCGTGATCCAAATAAAATTACTGGAGCTCTATACATGAGGACCAGTACAAAAAATAATTGTATATATCACAAGGAAAGTCACATACAATTCTTTTGTAGTGGAATAGAGGGTCAATGGTGTTTCCAAAAGGCTGTGGTTTGCAGTACCTGTCTGCAGAAAGAGATTGAATTGATACATTTGTTTTTTAGCCCAGATGATACTGGGTTTGAATCCATTTGTATCTAATACTATTAAATAAACAATGATAATGCAATAACATAAATTCTTTATAGTACATATGTTGCTGTGTGCTGGCATAGCACAGCGGGTTAAGTGGCATTGAGTGGAGGTAACCGCAGCATTGTCAGACCACTTACCATTGCTTAGCATTGGTGCGTGATGCCAAACTCAGCACAAACACAGAGGACAAAAAGTGAAGGGATCCATTGCTTTTTCTGCTACTTATGTGTTTTTTGTGTGATTCCATTTTTTGACCAGATTATAGGTGTTAAAGTGGGGTAAATAGGAAAGTGGAGAAATGGTAAGCAAACTGGGTGAAGCAAAAATGGAGAGCAATGCAGGAATGTGCAGGAGGGAGGTAGGAAAGAACCATAGCTATCCATTTCTTCAACAGTAAAAACTGATAGCCTATGCAGAATATTAGCTGAATTTGGACTGTCACATCCAGATAGAGGGGTGACAACCAAGCAATCATGTTGTATAGTCAATTGGACCAAACCAAGTGTGTCAAAAAGACACTTGTGCGACATGCACAGCTCTGTATGGGACAATATTTTTTGTTGGACAGGTGATTATTTTGTTTTAAATTCAGTAAGAGAAGAATGCTGGGTAAGGGATATAGGTGTGTCTGGGTCAGTTAAGTTGGGTAGGTATGGAAGCAAATGCAAACTAACAAGACAAACAATAAAAGAGACACTGAGGGGACACCATGATTGGGCTGAGGGAGGGGACAGCCCAGGCTCATGCCCGTTAAATGTGGAGACAGTGAGATTTGAGTCCTCACCCACTGGACTGTCATCACTAACTCCTTAATTGGATGGCAGTTGGAGTGCTTGATGTCTTCTCCTCCAATGGACCATGAGGGGGAACAGCCTCTTCATCCAGAGTAGGCATACACCAACAGTGCAATGCATGACCCTACACACCAACCCTGGCATCTCCTGGCAGGTGATGAAATCCCCACCTCTGCTACTACTCCTGGAGGGTACCACTGCACAAGCTATTAGGGCAGTACTAGCTGAGGGTGCAGGTACTGCAGGGGCAGCAGAGGCAGTGCTGCCAGCTTGGGTCCCAGATGAGCTAGTCATCAATACTGGAGCCAGTGGAGTGGCGGTAGGCTGGTCCACTGAGGCTGGCCTACCTCGCTGTGCTGTGGAGCACTTAGTGATGTGGTACAAATGGATGACATGGAGACATTTTGACAACACATAATAGAAAATAAAAAAAGAGAGATAATGGTTGGGGTGAGAGAAAATAAACAGATAAAATCAGTACCATCATATGTGACATACAATGCATTAACACAATTACACAACTATTTTATCTGAAGTATGACACTTAAGTATACATTCTAACAAATGCACACTATAATTATAGATTGCTGACAGTAATCCTTGAAATGTGCTTGTACTGCACATACGTGTGTTCCAATTATACAGATTACAGTTAAGAGCAGGGCATTTGTGTCACTTGTATAGAGTTTATTAATTTACATGTAAATATTATTAAAGAAATGCAATATTGTATAGTTGTGATTTGTGGTATTTGAACCCACAGCCTCTGACTACAGTCTAATATTTGACTACTAAAGTTTGTTTTTGCTACAGAATAATGCATGCATACTTGCTTTTACAGTTAGGATATGCATGCTCAATTTGCTACAACTGTATAAATACCCAAAAATCTATCTTTAACTTTTAAAGCTACACTAGCACTTATTTTGTGCTGAATGCATACCACTTGCTTCCCTCAGTCTTTTCATTCAAGCAACAGGAGCCTCTCTATTGAACTCATGCTCGGTATTAGCTGTGGAAAGAACAGAAAAAAACAGAAGGGCATTATGCACACCAATTTTGCCTATATTTAGCTTTCTAATTAATACACTTACTTTATTATGATCATACTTACACAGCAATGGGATATCCATAGTCTCAAATTCATTCAACCAATAGTTGAGGGTATCCTTTTTATGCCTGTGTAGGTCATTTAAATGATGCCTGCACTGCTCTCCACTGTGTCAGATTCCTGTAGCACTGGATACAGCATGAGCTAAACTATTCCATGCCTCAGACTTGTACTGGGAGCCAGAACAGTCCCCATGCAGAAGCCTTTGGTTGTGGCACTTTACCAGGAATACAGTAAATATCCTGGACTCCTGGACACCCTACTTTACCAGGAGTCCAGTAAATATCCTGGAATTCTGGACACCCCACCTCTGTGCCCTAAACTGGGTACATTCCCTTCTAACAGCAGACATGTCTAATATCCAAACGAGACCAATGGCAACTGATGCTTTCACACCAATTACAGTTATCTTCTTTATTGGTAGCGCACAAACCCAAGCAATGATGCCAACTGCATTTGCATGATGTTAAAAGGAGCACAGCAATGCCAAGCAGGAAGGAAAAATACTTAAAATTGGAAGGTTAATCTAACACTTGACCTTAGTTTGAAGGGTGTCTGGTGATATAGCTTGGAAATATAGATTGGAAATTGAGAGGTAATTCTTAGGTGAGTTAAGTTTGCAGAAATGCACTGAGAGCATAAATGTCATAATCTGACATATTTGGTTTTGGCTTTACACATTGCTAAAACTGATTGTTAAAGTGTGGGACTCAAACCTAGGCATAAGGGACAAATCATTTTCTTCCACAGCATTGATCTTCCTGCCTAGACATAGTCAGGAATCATTGATAAATACAGTTGACAGCTTGAGGTGTTACACATGTATGTGTGTGACTTCACAAGGTTCTTGTATAAAGATCCAGTTTTGTATGTGTGTTATGTATTTGTGGAAGCCATGCAAGTCAAGATATCAGAATTTTATGTGCAAAAATATAGTAGACAGTGTACCCTCAGTCATACATCTGAAAACACAATAAGGGTGTTTTATCCCTCATACATGTAATTCATATCATCTCCAATATCTAAAGTGTTATAAGTGAGAGTGAATATAATGGTAAGTGGAACAACAGTAAAAATGTAAGGAATATCCTGTACAAGAAACCAGGACCATCTGTACTCTAGCCCTACATTTATGCCTGCTACCACAGGACTAGTTACATGATATTTCCATAATTTCCTACTTATTCTTAAGTTCTCTGCATTAACCACCAAGTAACACCTCTTAGCATGTTTGCATGGTGCCCAACAGGATTAATTGAATGTAACCATTTTCAGTTATTGGCTCTCTGAGTCCTGTCTGCAGATGTTGGGGATCTTTGCTAGCCACTGTGTAATATCACTAAGCAAAGCTATGGGAAGGAAAGCAAAAATTGCAACAATGTATTGTTTTGACCTTTGACCTTTTACAGACATCCTGTCTTCAGGTGCTGTGCAGGTTTACTGTCTGCTTCCTGGGTGAGCCAGTAGTCCAGGTCTGTACATTGCTAAGCTTTGTGCAAAAAAGATAAACACAGCCAAACTTGACATTCATTTTTCTCCATTTCCCTTGTTTGCACTAAGCCATGAACAGAAAAAACACTAGCCGAAATAAATAAATAAATAAATAAAAAGGAAATTGAGGGAAGCCATCTATGACACTACAAAATGTTATCACACATGAAACATTTGTACAAAGGTCTAAATTTGAACTCTCACTCCAATGAACCTTCAGAACACAGTAAAGGTGTCTTATCCCTCTCTGCCACACAAACACCTTTGCATCAGGGAACTGAAATTAGTCTGCATACAACCAACTACAACATCATCTACAGTACTGTGAAAACATATAACAGTTATTTGTCCAAATTAATTTTGGATGTAGTGCACTGAATGATCACAAAACTATTTATGAGTATTGCTTGCAAATATAATGCCCTGTCTTACCTCTCTGTGTTTGCTGCTCATTCTTGTCTTATCTGACCAGTAATCTCAGGCATGCAGTCTGTAAGCCATTCTATATCATCATCTTTAAAATGTGTGAGGATATTAAATGGCAATATAATATACAGTTGCCAAAAAATGAAAGGGAGGTTGGATGTTAATGAACAGAACTTGTGAATTATGTGCTGCTTACTTACATTTCCAACCATGACAAAATTACTTGTAAAATTTTATAAGTCTAACTTGACACACCCACTTGAAGTAGGTCAGTCTGCTTTGCTCTCATGTTTTCCTTCTCTCCATCATTAATCATTCACAGTTGCAAACAATTAAAAACAAACACTGAGAGAGTGCTTGCACTATGTTTACATCTGATGCACTGAGCTAAGTATTTAGGATTCAGCAATACTAATTAGTTCACACCTCATTTGCATCTTCAACGAGAGCCCTGAATCAACACAATAAAAAGGAAATGTGTAGCTAGGGAACCTGAAAGTGAGGAGACTTGTTTATGCGGAGAACACAAAAAAGAGGCTATTACTTTGGGATATATCTGCACAGAAGATTATTGAACTTGAGAAGGTATGCTTGCATTTTCAGCTATATACTGCATATACTTCTTCTTCTTCTTCTCTTGGCTTTTCCCAGTTCGGGGTCGCCACAGCAGATCACCTGTCCACTCATGATTGGCAGTGGAGTTTTCTGGTGTCAAGTTGCTAGCCTGGTGCCCAACCTTCCACAGAAGGCACACACATGCACACACTCACACCTAGGGTCAATTTAGAGTGTCCAGTCCTCAACTACAGCATGTCTTTGGGATGTGGGAGGAAACCGGAGCACCCGGAGGAAACCCATGTGACTACAGGGAGGATATGTAGTCTCCACACAGAAGGCACCCCAGCCAAGGATTGAACAAGAGAGCCTCTTGCTGTGAGGCGGCAACGCTAACCGCTGCACCACCATGGCCGCCCATACTGCATATACTGAAATGTCAAAATATGTTCAATATGATTAGCAAATACTACACTTTTATCTGTATGCATTAGTCAGAAGTGTACTGATGGCATGGACATGTTTGTCAGGCCATTTCACAGGTACATGATTGTCAATACATTAAAATGAAATGTTCTGTGTTAAATCTGTAGACATTTTTCAGGGACAATTCATTTGACAGCACATTTAGCATTTCATTTTCCTGTTGTTTTGGGGTGGTGGAGAAAAGTTGCATAAAGGATATGTTGCTATTGTTACTCTCCCCCTCCTTTTTTTTTATTCCAGCCTGTTGTTCATATTCCAAATCTCTAGACTGTTTTATGATTCTCCAGTAAGTAATACCGAAATGCTATCTTTTCTGTTTTATCTGGGAATAGTTATTTTATAGTTATGTGATACATATGTGTATTATTCTTATGTTAGAATACCTAGCATTATGGCACCCAGGTGTCTCAATCTATGAACCCCTCTTTCAGTCACCCTGAGAATCAGGTCATTTTGGAAGCTTTTAGAAAACATTATGCCTTTCTGCTTGAGCGGGGACATGGAGATATGTCAAGCAGAATTCAAATCTGGCAGCAGATAGTTGCAGATGTCACTGCAGTAGGTGGCCACAGTAGGACATATGATCAGGTGCACCATAAGGCTACTGACATGATCTTGTCTGTACCTTAATGATTTTCCAGTACAAATGTATGGTGCTAATCTGAGGGCATGCCATCACCATCACTACTTTTGAGAGGTATGACTGCATGAATCTTTGATGCCTGAGGTCTACTACTTCATAAAGGACACATATAAGTCAAATATGTCTCTGCTGTCACATGTTAAGGTAATTTCTGTACAAGCATACACCAGTCATTCATATTATTACCCAACACACTCCTGGTTCAACACTTACCTTGTGAATCTCAGCAGTTGCAACAGTTTTAGTTCACGGCTGACTCTGTCTGATGCAAGCAGTACACAGCCATTACATGGGTAGGTAAAGGATGTGAGCATTACCTGACATCAATGTTACTATATGCATGTGCATAGGAGGAAGCTTTTAGGCACTTAGGTGGTGAGTGACAATGCTGTACATTGTCTCTTAGCCAATGCAAGAGCATATTGAGCATGTCTACTTCTGCCTACACCCACAACAGCTGCCAGGTCCCCCTCTGACTCCTCATCTGCATGTGGCTGTGGTGACCTTGCCGTTGGTGGTGGGATGTGTGCCTTTTCACCTTGTTGATCCTGATGAAGCTGTTTTCTCAGGATGATGTTGTGTAGCATGGCATGTACTATGACTATTTCAAAATGTATACATGGATTGTGCTGCAGGACTCCCCCAGATATATCTAGGCACTGGAACCATGAATTCAGCAGCCCAAAGACATGCTCTGTGATATTTCTAGTCGTCTTCAGCCATGGTTCCAGTGCATAACCTGCATCCACCAGTAAATGACCCTGTGGGATATCCCCCTAGTGAACATTTGATACAGCTGAGATGTGTGCCAGATATGAGAGTCATGGTAACTGCCTGGGTTGCCAGCATGCACATTCAAGATGATTCCCTTGGCATTACACATGAATTGTCAATTAATAGAGTTGAAGCCCTTTTGGTTTATGTAGAGCCTTCCCTGTTCCCCAGGTGGTGCCTTAGTTTATACATTTGTACAATCTATAGCATCCGGTACTTCAGCGTAGTGTGCTACAGAGTAGAACTTCTACATATATTTGGTAATTTCTTAAGGAATACAGAGAAAATATATGTGGTCACTAGCATGTTGGAGCATAGCATTCAGGAATTGATGGAGGATCCTGGATGCTGGTACCTGTGGCTCCCCCAGCATGTCCCCTGTTGGTCACTGTAAGGTACCTGTATCTAAAATTCTAAGTGCTACATGGGTCTATGTCTACCTATCAAAAAACAAAGCATCGAATAGCATATATCGTCGAACATGTCATTCATCAAGTCTTTCTGACTAAAATCGCATTACAGTAGGAATAAGGAAATTTGCCCTTTCTCTACAGAAGTGTAGTCTTGGAGTTGCTATATATAATTAGCAGGGGGTATAGGGGGCACAGCCCCCCACATAAGGAGGTTTTGATGAATGGCATTTACGATGTAATGCTTTTCAATATTTTTACCATTCGATGAATAAACATAGACCCATGCTACACATTCCTTTGTCTCTATTGTGATGGGTTCCCCTCAGTTTGCCCTGGCTCTGAGTTGAGGACAACAGAGGTTGCAGAATTCCTGTAATGTGTCTCAATCCACCCTCTAGCACTCTACAATTTTCACTTCATGTAGATTGTGATAAGTTAACCAGGTCTGAAAATTCTGCTCCTTCTTGGCCTTGGTCTATTAGCAGCAGCAGCAGCATAGACTTCAACTTGTTACAAATGTACATGAATTAATGCAACAGCAGCTGCTAACAACATTGTTTCTGTGTAGACTCCTTTCCATGGCTGTATTCCATTAGGTTTTGGAATTCACAGAGAAAACAAGCACTGAGTCTACATGGCTGCTTTATAGCTTTTTGAATAGCTCCACCATCTTCAATTGGTTGATTCGCATGCAGTTCAGCTGCTTATGCTGTAATTTGCATGCCACAGTGTTTACTTTGTTTGAACAGCTCTGCATGGCTCTACACACCATGTAGAGATGCTTATTGAAACCCAAAACAGTGCGCTACAGTGTGTGCATCATACAGCTTTATTGAATCTGACTGTATATCTATTCCATATAATATTAATATCCACTAGTTCTTGTAAGATTTTCATCCATTATTCCTTAATCACACTTAATGTACCAAATTTTATTCTAAAGAGAGATATATTTTTATTCCAGAATTAATTTCAGATTCTCCTTTCACTTAAATCCTTTACTCATTTAATAATAATCCTATATCTTGTAAACTATTTACATTAATAATCACTTGTTCCATCATTTTACTTTCCTTAGTTGTAAGAATAATATCTTCCACATAAGACATAATAACTGAATATTCAGTATCATTACTCTATGTATATCATGTCCTTTCCATTTCTTTCTTTATTTTTTACTATGCAGTTCATAACTATCACAAATAACATAATGTTCATTGGACAACCTTATTTCAAACTTGCATTTATTTCTATCTCTTCACTTAACCATCCCATTTATCAAAACTCTTACTTTACTGTAACTATACACTGATTTAATCACTTTCTGTATCTGTTTACTAAAATTGTACTTTTCTATTATTTTCCATAATATATCGTGATTTATTGCATCAAATGCTTTATTTATATCCCCTACAAGTATTTTTGCTACATTATTTTCTTTTTGAATATCATCTATCATTTCTCTGACAATCATTAATATTTCCTGACAACCTTTTTCCTTTAATGCCATAAATACTATCCTCTAACACTTTATGTGTCTTATTTTCTATTCTTATTTTTATTTTCATAAATATCTTGTAGTCGGTATTATTTAAAACCACCAGCTTCCAATTAGTTATATTAGCCTTCTCTCTTTTCTTCCATGTAGATTTCATAATACCACTATATATATTGCCATAATTCCAAACTCTTATACATTAAATAACTTATACAATCTAAATATGCTGCTAAATTAATATTTACTTTCTTCATTATCATAAATAATTCTGCTATAGTAATCTGTTTATCTATATATTTATTTGTTTATTCTGTGAATTTCTTAACATTCCAGTCATTGTTATTTCTTAATTATTTTTTCTTCACCATTTCTTTAACATACTCTGCTATAATTTCTATAATTCTAATTTGTTGTTTTACCACTTCCCTGTTTTTGTTTTTCATTTCCCTCATTATACCACCTTCTTCTTTTACCATTTTACTAAAATAAGGAGAAACATCTGTTTTTTTACCTTGCAGAGATTATATCTGTTTGCGCAATAGTTCATTTTTTCTTGCTTCTTAATATATATCTCTTCTTCTATATGTAATATGCATTCTCATTTTTCCCAAGCTTTCTAATACATTATCGTCTAACCTCCTATATTCTTATTTTTCTTTTTTGTCTTAATCCATCTTCCTTTAGTAAGTAATCCAGTTTATATTTTTCTTTAAAAACTAACCACCATTCTGTCCAATTATTTTAACAAATCCTCATAGGCATACGTTCTTTCCATAATTTGTGCACATTTCCTTATCCTTTTTTATTCCACACTTTCTCATTTATCCTCTTAACCACATTTCCAATTTTTTATGTTCTTTATTCTCTTCAGTTTGTATCATATTACTGTATGGTATGAAAAAATGTTTGTAGTTCTTATATCACTATATTTATACTTTTAGAGATGAAAAATAGTCAGTCTCTGACTTAATATTTCCTCTTCTATATGGACTTGAATTTATATTCCCTAAAACCAAATTTCCACATTTCATAATATCACTCATTATTTTTCGTCTTACCTATCTTTTCTCCTTTTATTCCTTAAATCACACCTTAAATCATCTGTAATTATAATATCCTTATTAACTATGATATAGTCAAACATATCTTTAAACAATTATCTCTCTTTTATAATACATGTGTGTATACTGCTATAAGGCTATATACTTTACCTTCCCATCTTAAATCCATTACAAGTAATCATCTTAACCTTACTAAAGTCCAATATTGAAATTCCTGTAATATATATATATATATATATATATATATATATATATATATATATATATATATATATATATATATAAAATACTTCTATCCCTGAACAGGTTTCTTCCCACAAATTCCAGATTATACCCCCTTTCCATAAATTCATTGTAATGTTTCTTCCTTTCTATAATATCTACCTCACATGTATTACTTCATTCCAATACCCCAATCATTCTTTCTAAACTTTTTATACTATTCACATTAACTGCCAGAATCCTAAGATTATTTACTTCTCTCCTCTTTAATCTGTATGAAACTATAGATATTGTTATCCATTTCCTTTCTTATAAGCTTTTAATCCTAAATTTTGATTTTTTTCTTTTCTTTTACCCTTTTTCCAGTAGAGGTTTTCATTTTAACCACTTTCCAGTCAATTCCCCTTACATCACTAACATTTGATTTAGTTTATAATTCACAATCTTTACTTTAATTTGTTTCTAACTCAAGTCCATATAGAAGAGGAAATATTAAGTCAGAGACTGACTATTTTTCATCTCTAAAAGTATAAATATAGTAATATAAGAACTACAAACATTTTTTCATCCCATACAGCAATATGATACAAACTGAAGAGAATAAAGAACATAAAAAATTGGAAATGTGGTTAAGAGGATAATTATTAAATGATATGCATTCAGTCTGTAATTCTTGTAATTTTGATTCCTTACTTCTTTCATTTTCACTTACATTCTCTTGCACACAGAAATTTTCTTATTGTTTTTTTTTTCACAATCTGCCCCCAAATAGCGTTTGCTTAAACTTATACTATTTAAGTTCACATTGCCTTGCATCATGCTCATATCCTCATATATAAAACATTTTGTCACAATTACTCACAAAATGACCTTTTTCTCCACTAAAAACATGTATTCGGTTGTCCCCAATATCTTAAAATAGCTCTATTTCTTTTTACATTAATCATACTAGGAAAATGAATGATTTCATCATTCTTTATTTTCAGTATAGCATTGCAAGCCAAACCCCCAGTCCATAATCCTGTTAACTTCTTTACAAAAGTTTTGTAGTAAATGATCTTTAACAGTTTCCCTTTCAGTCTCCGTTCTGAATTGCATGTTTACTTCCTTTTGTGTTTGGCATTCAAATGTCTTAGTAATACATCTGTTCGATGGATATAGATCTTTTTTTTCACAATTTCCTAGAAAAGTCTCTAGTCCTATAGCTGTTTCAAAAAATGCCATAATATATCTCTTTTTTATTAATATAAATGCTCTTACCTCTTGAGCTTTTTATTCCTAATGGAACAATTAATGTGTCTAATATCTCATATCTGTCTATTTTTTTGTCTTCTTTACCTTGTATGTGTGCTACAAACTCCTGTCTTCGAGTCCTTTGGTCTACTGTTTTCTCATTTTTCTTCCTTCTTCTCTTTCAGAGTTTCAGCAAATGACTTTCTCTCTAATTCTTCTACCTCTCCCTCTCAAATTCTTTCCATAGCTTCTCTCAATGAAAGATAATTTCTGCTCTCTGGATCATTTACTTCAAGTAAGTTCACCAGTAAATCATCCTGCAACTCTCCCAATTGGAGGGTTGTAGCCATAATTCCTTCTTTCAATCGCTCATCTATGGTTGAACTACAAAATAACTAATTTTTAAAATAAGTCTTCCAAATCCGAAAAAATCTCCTCTGATCTCCTGTCCACATCAGTTTCAAACATGCCTCAGTTTCTCGCTCTCCTTCCAGGATGTTGTGTCATTCTCCTAGCCACAACTGCACCAGGAATGGGGCATACACACATATACTCTTATCAGACTAACAGACCACAAGCAGGGTAATGAGTAGTGGAAGCTCCCTGATGGCCTGGTCAAATGTTCCCTAATAGTATAAATGCCACCTTTGGTCTCCTTGTGGGACTAATTTTGTCAACAGTGGAAATGTATATATATATTTATTTAGAACTAGGACATGAAGCCAAAGGTTATTAGATTGGAGTATAGTATATTATCGATCTGTTGAGTAGTAGTTGGCAGTTACTGTGAAAAGCTTAAATTAAAAATAATAGCTAGCAAACCATAAAGTATTAAACTGATATATTCAATTGTTGGACTTTTTTATGATAAAAAGTGCTAGGAGTTATACACATACACAGTCATTCTGTAAAATGGGTTGAACCACGTGGGCTTTTGACCCAGACTGAGCAGATTCTGCTTAATAATTGAAGCCAGTATGAAGGATGTCAAGAACTTTCTTACACAGAAGCATCAAGAAATAACTCCTGTCAGTGTAGACTATATATAATGTACTGCCATGAACAGATGCAGTATTATAATAAATGGTATTACACAATAGAAAATATTATAGTTTGTGTGCTAGCTGACTTTTAACAGGGATTTATTGTAGTCTGTCTCTGCTATAGCCTTCTAGCAAAACCAGTTCTGTTAATATTCCTGACTTAATGGAAAGGCAGAAATCAGAAATAGATCTGGCCCTGCTGGCAAAATAAAACTCTGGGGATGGTGAACATGAAGTTAGAGATGTGAATCAGTGCCATAATATCATATAATGCAGATTTTCTGCATAATTGTGAACCTCCTAACCACTGCAAAGTCGGACCTTGCCCTTGTAGAGTATAGTAACTTGTTCATGAGTGGTAATTTTTGGTTGGTGGAACCTCTGAGTTTTCCACTTAAGATCTTCCAAGGATGTAGGAACTGCAGTCCTGTTGTTAATGATTCTTGCCTAGATTGGCTGAAATGGCTGACCAGGAAGCAAACATTTAATAAGTAAAGTCCTGGTGAGCAGTTTTAATAAATGCTATAATAACTGCAAAGCTCTTTGAGATGTGTTGATATTTTCTTGATAGATAAAAATGTAAAGCTATGCGTTATGAGTGAAATAACTTTTAAAAGGAGTCTTGGGGGTCACAGGGATAGGTATAGAACATGGGGCATATATAAGGCAATTATTTTAAGGCCTGGGAAAATAAGACCCTCAAACTTAAAGTCTGAGTTCTTATTTTATATTAGACGTGTAAGCTTTTGCTGGCAGACATTCTATATCTTTACTAAAATCTATACAGTCTATTATACAAAAAGCACTAAGAGTTTTGCCATGGAAACTACCTCATGCTAGTCTTTAGAAATGTGGCTTTTTCTAGTGTATAAGGTCAGGTATGGCATTTGCTCTCAAGCCACTTTAATACCTCTGAAGTTTTGGACCAAACCACTGCATTGTATTTTTTGAGGTACTAGTCCCAATCCTCCTTCTCCTCATCATCAAATCCCCCGTTTCCTATTTTCTACATGTTGTTGGGGTGTCACACCAACTTTTGCAAACTTTCTCCATTTAGTGCCACTCACCTACCTTATTTCATGGTTATGTTTGTCACAGATCTCTCTTGCAAATACATCCAGCTCTTTGTCAGATTCCCTTGTTTCTGCTTGCCTTCTTCCCTTCTCTCCCAAATCTTCTTCAGCAAATTGTCTTCTACTTTCCTGTGCACATTCCCAAAGCATCGCAATCTATTCTCTTCCACATTCTCTGCAACTGGAGTTATTTTGGCTTCTGGTCTGATGGCCATATTTCATTGTATGTTATATCCTACAGCTCAACTTGGGCACTTCATCGCCATTGCTTATAGCTTCCTCAGTTGCACTGCTGTCACTGCCCAGGTTTCTGTACTATACAGTAGTACTGGCCTCACCACTGTTTATCTACCTTAATTTTCAGCTTCTTTGGCATTCTTCTGCACATAACAGTTTGTGCCATTTCACTGCAGCATCTCTAATTCAAGATTTGACCTCCACATTCAGACTTCCCTTCTCCTCAACCACCCCTCCTACATACTTGAAGCTGTTAAACTTTTCCACTATTTTCCCTTATATCTCAGTTTTCAAGTTCTTCTGATTTACTCCATTTGCCCCCACAACTGCCTTGTCTCTATTCGGTTTCATTCCACATGCCTTCAGTTTTGCATTCCATTCTCCTATCATTTGCTGAATTTAGAGTCTGCTTGCAATGCCACATTGTATTCATACAGCAGCTTTGTTGATCTGTCCCCTCCAACCAATTTTTTAATGTAGTCCATCACTAGTGTGAACAACAATGGGTTAGAGCTGAACCCTGATATATACCCACTCGCTCCCTCTATGATCATGAACACCATTCATACTTGTCTTATTCAATCACTGTACATAGTCTGTACTAACTCTACCAATGTTTCCAGGACTTTTAACCATCACAGAACTGCCTAAATCAGCCTTCTTTGGACCCTGTTATATGTTTTCTCTAAGTCTAGGAATGCCCCTTTGGACACTTTCCTGATCTGTAGCTTTTTTCTCAACTATCTGTCCCTTGCACATCTCAGGTTGGTTGTGCTGCATCCTGATCTGAATCCAAATTGCTCATCTCCCATCTCACTTTTTACTACTCTGCATATTCATTCATCAGTCCCACTCTCCAACACTTTCATGCAGTGTGACAGGAGTTTGGCATCTCTATACAGCCGTACCGCCGACAGTTGTGAATGTTCTCTTTGTTTGTATGTACTGGTACTAGAATGCTTGTTATGCAGTCATCTGGGATACACATTTTTGTCCATAATGCTATGAGTACCTTCTGTAGCAATTTTTCCATTAATTCACCTAATTACTAGTTCTAGTAACATATTAAATAAAAGCAAACTAAACAAATCTACTGAGATAAATGCCTATCTTAATTCCTAAGCCCAGAATTATGAGTGCCTGAAACTGTGAAAATTAACCTTTGATTTGTTGATTTTCCTGAGGTTGATTGACATCAGAGGTGGCATACCTAAAAGTGAGAGGGGTGAGGTGGGTGAAGCCCCATGTGACAATAACAAGGTAATGTAACCCCTTCAAAAAATTAAATAAAAATAATCAACATGCCATCAAATTACTTAAAAATTCCCAATTTTACAATTTTAGGTGCTTGAAGTTTCAAACACTGAAGCTAAAATAAGAATCCCCATTAAACGAGTTTGATAGCTGCAATGTGTCTAAGCACGGGTTCCTATTAAATCAGCAAATGCTTAACATAGCGAACGCTGTTTAATCAACCCTGTTTACTCAAAATGGTGAAATCCCGAAAGCACGGAACAGCAATTTTTTTTTCCCAGGGGAAAAAAAAATCACTGGGCCGTTTTTGGGACTTTGCCATTTCTTCCACTGTGGTGCAATCTCAGAGTTGGTATATTTAAGTAGGGTGGATGTGGGGGGCACAGCCCCCCACTTTATTTATTTATTTTTTATATGGATCAGCGATTTTTTTTTTTTCCTGGGAAAAAAATTGCTGATCTGTGTATTCGCCATTTTGGTGTTTCGATACATTAGGGTCGATTATACAGCATTCACTATTTTAAGCATTCGCTGATGTAATATAGACCCTCTAAGCACAGTAGAATAAATACAGTACAAAAACGTATAAAACTGATTAAAATAAATTTGATAGCGAATGCAGAAAATATTGCAGATTAGAAAATGTAAAGAATGAAATTACAGTTAGAACATCAAAACAAGAAGCAGTAAATTCAAAAATGTAGTTATATGCCACAGTCATATAATAATTATGTAGTGCATGGACCACAGTGATTATGCTCCAATATTCTGAAAAAGACAAACAAATGAGTCCGAATCTTAACAAAAGTTAAGCACCCCCTGCTTAACTTATTAAGGTTGGGTCTCATGCTAGGTAGTCAAACTTAACAATAGTGACAAGAAAAGACAGTGAAGACTTGTTTCTTCCTGCTGTCTGTGCTTTCTCCTCTTGACTTCCTCATATAAGCCTAGAAAGTTGCCGGTAACAGAATTTATGCTAGCCTCTATTTTCTGAAGGATACGAAATCTGCAAACTCAAATTTCTGTCATTATTTAATGACTTCAATCCTCAGGGATTTGCCTGAAAACAATACATTTTATGAGGAAAAGACAAAACATATCAGACAAAAAATGGACATTCTTTGAAAATCTGGGCAGTTGAGAGGCATGGGAGGTGAGTATAAACATAAGAGACCGAATTAGTTTCCATGCACTACAAAGAATTATGATCAGGTGTTTGACCATAACCTTTAATTATGTGCTCTTGAAATGGATGCCAAGAGGTGAAATTCTTGACAGCCACATCTCAAAGACATAATAAGCAGGTTATGATCGACAACCCACTTATATCAGAATATCTGGAGTCAGTGTGAACAATAAAATAAAACTGCTAAATACTCTCCTCAGTAAAACAGTCATCTAAAGAATATTCTCCAGAAAATTCAAAATGTCAGTTTGCAATTTTTAATGTTCAAAACACAAACTGCTTCCTTCTAAACATATATCAGACTTGAAAAATAATGTCTACTGTTTAATTAAATAAGTGTGAAAAATGGCCCTAATTGTTAAATGATGTAGTGAATACATCTGTCTGGAGTCATCATTTGGAAAAAAATAGGTCAAAAGTAGGAAGAAAAGCAAAGTCTGCATTGCAAATTCAAAGTAACAATTCAGAAGAGGACAGTGCCTTACAATCTCAAAAACAACTACGGAAGTAAAAAGTTGCAAGGAAGAACAAAACCAATGAATGAAATACACTGCGCTATCTTCTCTAGCAACGAAATAAGAGGAAACGCAGTGTAAACAGCAAAAACAGCCAAGATGTTTATTACAGCAACTCACAACAACACTCGATCACAGAAATGTAATCCAAGGTTAAGCGCTTTCACCTATCCCATGTAGGCTTCTTCAGTTCTGAAGAAGCCTACATGGGATAGGTGAAGGCGCTTAACCTTGGAATACATTTCTGTGATCGAGTGTTGTTGTGAGTTGCTGTAATAAACATCTTGGCTGTTTTTGCTGTTTACACTGCGTTTCCTCTTATTTCGTTGCTAGAGAAGATAGCGCAGTGTAATCTCAAAAACAAACTGACAACTGACCAGGGCTACATTGTTTCACAATCTGTCTGTTTTTCTACCAAACAGATAAGGTGCAGATCTTATTTAACTAAAAATCTGCTTATCCCATCCCTTCAAAATAATTTCATTATACAAGCCCCATGTCTTTTTACTCCTTTCAATCTTCTCAGGAAGGCTGTGTCATGGTTTAATCAATAAATCTGTTAAAATGACTACTTCCTCAAATTTCAGATGAAAGAAAATAAAGCAAAATTCTCTCTGTACTAATGTTTAAGAACTATTTACTCAGAATCTGAGTAAAGTAAATCTTCATTCCAAGAAATGTATTACAAGATTTCTTGTCTCATTAGGCACATTGTGAAACATAACTAAACCTCTTGACAATGTCACTATTTACAGTATATCTTCAACCACTTGTATGACAAAAAAGACTCAGGTGTTCTGATGCACTAATGATATGTTGAAGAATAAATAGTTCATCAAGAACCTTTCTAATTATTTAAAATCAAACATCCACTTTTTAAAGGCAGACATCAAAGTAGGCATCTTAGAATTTGTTCTTCTGCATCTATAGCGTTTTACACGTTTTACACTGTATGATGTCAAAGACTGTCTGTCTGTCTCTGTCTTTGTGTGTGTGTGTGTGTGTGTGTGTGTGTGTGTGTGTGTGCGTGCGTGCGTGCGTGTGTGTGTGTGTGTGTGTGTGTGTGTGTGTGTGTGTGTGTGTCATAAACTCTTTAAGATCAAGCTGGCAGTATTGTAAAACCAGTATTGGTCTGTTAAATGTATTACATCTCTGCAATCAATGTGACATTAAGCAAAATTATTCAATATTATCGTCAGTCAACCTTAAACAGTCAATAGAAGTATTTCTCAAGAAACTGTGCAGTTTATGTGATGTAGTAATGTTTATGATTGTTTAACTCAAATATGGGTCAGTCTCAAAAAAATACCTTTAAAGATGAACACTGCAAAGTCAATGGAGAAGCACCATGGCAGGAGAAATAGAAAGAACAATTACAATGTGAGAGGATACTTTGCATCTCCTAGCAATCCCTCAGCAGTCTGTTAATTATGAGCAAACATTTTATTCCACTCAAACCCAATGCACATTGTCTAAGGCAGTGAAATGTGATGCAGCAGTAAATGCAAGATATCTGCAATGTAAAACAGAATGTTAGAATTGTGTGCTCTGTCTCTACACCACGCACTGCAGTTACAAGCATGTCTAGCTCAGTATGCACTATGTGTTTCAAGTACACAGATGGAATTTCTAGACTGTTTCAACTTTGACAGTCCACTCTGCAGCACAAGCCATCCTGGAGGAATAACAGAAACAATAGATTGTATAACAGATGGCCTAATGGTTAAGGTGTTTGTCTTGCAAACACAAGGTACAGGGTTTGAATCTCACCGGGGATAATTGGCTAGGCTTAAAATGGCTCGCAAGGGCAGTTAGCCTAGTACTAACCTATGAACCTAAAAATTAGGAGGTGCAGCACCCAGCAGGATAAAAACACACTCATCAAACTAAATAAACAACTCAGGGGACAAATAAAGTCAACCAAAGCCAGACTTGAGGTATATTTGGCCTCCCATGCCAAGGACAACTACAAGGCATTCTTTAGCTATGTCCGCAACCTCAAAGATAATACACTATTGTGTGCAGACCTCAATGTAAATGCAGTCACCTATACTGAGCCATGAATATTTAACCATGAGTAAGAAGTATTTACATCTGCACCCCAAACAGACACCAACCTGGCTAACAACAGGAAAAACAATGCTCCTACTTAACAGTGAACCTGCAACCTACCCTAAAAATTATAGACCAATAACTTACCTTCTGACAACGTATAAACTATACATTGGAATTGATGCCAACAGAGTTTATAGTCATTTAGAAGAAAACTTAATTATGGCAACAGAACAAATGGGTAATAAAATAAAGTCATATAGAACTAAAAGGATCATTTGTTGTTAAATAAAGTCATAGTGGAGAACTGTAAAAAGGGGAAGAATTTAAGTATGGCATGGATTGACTATAAAAAAGCATTTGAAAGTATCCCGCATTCATGGATAAAAGAGTGCTTAAAAATGTATACCATACACCCTACACTGATTAACTACATTGCAGTGACCATGAAAGAGTGTCAGACCACTTTAAAATTAAGCCATGATAAAGAATAAATTATAAGTCCAAGGAAAAAAATTCAATGAGGAATATTCCAGGGTGACTCTTTGTCACTGCTGCTATCCTGTCTTGCCCCCAACCTATTAAGCTGTCTACACAACAGCTTAGGCCATGGCTACAATTTGGCTCCTAGAAAACAGCAAAGTGTAAATACTTCTCATCTTCTCTTTGTCAATGATTTAAAACTGTATAGCTCATCAGATAAGGAACTGAAAGTACAACTGCAAGCCGTCAAATCTTTTTCAGATGATATAAGAATGTCATTTGGTCTTGATAAATGTGCAAAAGCAACTTTTAAAGCAGGAAAACTGCAATGCCAGAAATACATCAGTTTGGGTTAAGAATGTGATATAAAAGAACTTGAGCAAGAGGGACTGTATAAATATTTGGGAACTGATGAAGGATCAACAATAAAACACAAACAAATGCAAATAAAACTTAGCAAGGAATACTTTAGAGGACTTAAATTAATCCTGAAAATAGTGCTGACATCTAGGAACAAAATTCAAGCTATAAGCCAATTTGCTCTTCCTGTCCAACTTACAGTTTTGGAATGATTGACTGGACCCAAAATGTGTTGGATAGTTTAGACAGGAAAACAAGAAGGATGCTTCATGCTCACCAAATGATTTATAAAAATCAGTGCATACCAAGATTATATATTCCCTGTTCTGAAGGAGGTATGGGCCTCCTTAAATTCATTACATGTATAGATCTGCAATCGTGGGACTGCGCACATATCTGCTGACCTCACAAGAACCAAATGTAGTAAAAGTTCTGAAACATGAGGAGAATAAAAAGAAGACAACTTCCCTGCTTAGTCTAGCAGAAGCATATTGGCATCAAGCAGGAATGGAAATCAAACCAGAAGTAGATAAAAGTCAGGCAGCAACTGAATGTGCCAAAAGAAGTCTTATTTTTTCTTGTAATTTGAACTCTAATACATTCATATGTACATTTTTTACTTTTTCTTATCTTGTCATATCTGCTACCATGTTTATTTTATCAACATTTGTAACTTTTATTTATTTGTTCAATGTGTGTATTTGTCTGTGTATTTTTTATCTTAATTTTTTTGTAACTTTTGCTTGGGAGCTTTTCTCCCTGGGTCTCCACTGAAAACGGGCTACTTGTCCAGTCGGACACTACCTGGTAATCAAATGTAAATAAATAAATAAATAAACAAAAAAAAGAATATAAGGTGAAGGACCAGATGAGAAGACAAGAAATGTGGAAAATGTATAAGTATTGCTGTAAGTATAGAAAACTTCTGGAAGAACCTCCTGTTGAGCAGTATCGAATGCAGGAATGGTTAAGGAGAGGTGAATTCAAACCAAGAGACAAAAGGTTAATATTGGTGGCCCAAGACAGTGCGCTATGTACATGTTGGTTTACAAAGTCCATTGAACATGTGAGAGAAACAGACAAATGTAGGTTTTTGTAAAACAGAATTGGAAACAGTTGCACACCTCTTTGCCGGTTGTGATATACTAATGGTAGAAGGACTACATACTGAAAGGCATAATAATGCAGCAAGATTGTTGCACTGGGGATTGTGCAAACACTATGGTATTGAAGTGGCTGAAAAACACTGGAAACATGAGCCATAAAGTATCACAGAAAATCATGAAGCTTATATCACAGGGATCATCCATTACCAACAGTTCAAAAGTTAGTTGCTAAAAAACAGGATATAGTGGTCCATGAAAAGAAGACAAAAGTAGCCATGCTCATTGAAATCACCACACCCAGTGACTACAGTGTCTTGCATACAGAGAGACACAAAGTCATAAAATATCAGGATTTACAGGCAGAAATGAGAGCAATGTGGAAGAAAGATACCCAGACTATTCCAATAGTAGTAGGAGCAACGGATCTTATAAAAAATAATCTGCAGTCATATTTAGATATGTTACCAATACATGTAACTCCATAGGAATTGCATAAGGAGTCATTACTGGGCACACTGCAGGTGCTGCGAAGAGCACATCTGGCTGACATCAAAGATTGAAACAATACTAATTTCGTGAACTTTAATCGTACTTTGACTTAGGAATGAGGTTCATTCCTGTCATGATATTAGAAACCCAAAAGACTTGGAAAATTTAAAAAAGCGAAAACCCAGAAGATATAGCAAACCTACTGGCCGACAAATTCAGTTCCAACTTTACCCTTATCTCCCCTTCAAACTTCCCTCAGGAAATACCTCAGGAAATACTATCAAATATAACTTCCCCTGCTATCACTAGGTAAGAGGAACTTAATGCACTCTCTAAGGCCAAGAACACTGCATCAATGGGCACAGACAATATCCCAGGATGCCTTCTAAATAGCATGAAACATGACCTATCTGGCCATCTGGAATTGCTATTTAACTGTATCCTCCAAACAGGCTTTGTGCCTCATGACTGAAGAACAGCAACAATCATCTCACTGCACAAAGGTGGACCATCTACAGACCCTGAAAACTAGAGACCTATAAGTCTCGCTAGTCTCATATGTAAAGCCATGGAAAGAATTATCATGGAAATAATCAATAATGATATCGTAAACCTGCAGACACTGGACCCAACCCAATTTGGTTTCATCAATTGCAGGTCATGCCTACTCAGCCTCTTGGACTTCTTTGAGAAGGTCAGCAAAGCAGTGGATCAGGGCAAAATGGTTCGCACTACCTACCTTGACCTGGCCAAGGCATTTGACACAATACCCCACTTGGGCATTGTTGACAAACTCAAGAGACTCAGTACAAACCCTTATGTCAGCCGGTGGATAGCCAACTGGCTTTCAAACAGGACCCAGGAAGTTAGAACTGGGAGGTCCGCCTCTATAAAGAGGCCAATCACAACTCGACTCCCTCAATGATTGGTCCTGGGACTGTTCCTTTATGCCAGTTACTTTAAGACAAGTCCAATGTCAATGGCCTCTAGCTGACTAAATTTTCAGATGATTCCCAATTAGGAGCTGTCATTGAATCCCACACTGACACAAATGTTCTCCAGGAAGGGCTGACACAGACAAACAACTGGTGTCAGAGTCATTACTAAAACTAAATGCCAAGAAATGCATAATAGTATCCTTTGGGAAGTCATCCACCCCTGGTAACTATCATATTGATAACACACCCCTTATGGTTGACCCAGTAGACAGGGACTTAGGGACACACATAGACAGTAATCTAGCCTTTGGCCATCATGTGTCTACAGTAGTGAGGAAATCATTCTATATTCTGCAACTTATAAACAAAGATATGGCATCTAGGTCCAAGAAAGTCATTGTCCCAGTGTATTCGGAATTCATCAGACCTATCATCGAGTACAATGCCCCCCTTGGTACTTACCTAACTAGGCATATCCAACAATTGGAACATCCACATGGGTTCCTCACTAAAATAATACATGGTATAAGTAACATGTCCACTGCAGACTAAATCAAATCCCTATCCCTATGCCTGTATTCTGTCTCCTACAGGCTCTTGAGGAGAGATCTATACCTGGCATACAGTGCATTTTCAGACCCTTCTCTGATGGTCCTCCTTCATATCCACAAAACAAACAGTACCAGAATTATCTATTCTAAAGAGTTAAACCATGCCTGTGATATAAATAGGACATGCTGTGAAACAGTTATGAATCCCAGAGACTACACTGTCTCTGGAACAGGCTCCCCATCCATATGAAGCAGAGTTCCTCCCTAACCAAATTCAAGCATAACTTGGACAAATGGATGTGGAACAGGAAATTAATTCCTGCTTTGGCAACTATGTCTCTAATAGACCACAAACAGCCTGTAAATGGTTTGTCTTCCAGGCCCCTGCTTGTAAATATTTCATCTCCCAAGCCCCTGCTTACACTTATCAATGGTACCAGAAGATGTCAGAGATTTAGGATGCATGGCTAGGCTTACAAAGACCATTATGATCGTTAGCCTAACAAACAGCTATGAACTTATGTTATATGTAACATGCAGACCTTACATCAAAGGGATTGCATGGATGTGCCATTCATTAACAAGAATGTGTGCAAAGATAGGAATCCTAACCATATAAACACTTCAGTAGCTTGCTGTTAATTGTATGTTTCATAGTTACAATATAATGCAATACTACTGCTACTACATGCATTCCTTGCCTGGATGGTCAGCACTGGGAAGCTACATAAGCTTTTTAGATGCACCCAACAAATATTTTAACATCGTGCAAATATTCAATAATTTTGCAGATTTACTGATGAGACTTCTCATTGTAGAAATTGAAATTATCCTACAAAATAGCATTGCTTAGGAATTTCAGGGACTCTCTTTCTACATGTTTTGGTTTCTAAGGTGGCCAAGACACTGCCACAGTCATCTGACCTACAAGCTGCCACCAAGTGGTGATCAGCTGAGTAGACAGTACCTATATTTATCCATTTCAGTAGACATTAAACAACTTTGGTTTCTCTATGTATCATTTTTGAGATTTTTGTATCTGCAAGGCATACGTTCCCTCATCAAAGTACATCTGTTTTAACACACACTACAGTTGTACCCAATATTATTTTAAAAACATATTTTTTTTCCTACATATATACTTAAATGTGATGTTCATGTGGTAATTATTATACAGAAAATGTCTGGAATTAGCTGCTCCTCTGCAAGACACGGGCATCACTGATACATCCAGAATGTCTTACATAGATGTCTGCAATGATGCCATCTGCACTGTGCACAAGCTGGCACTAACTGATACCTCTTTCTGTTGCTATATACAGTACCCTCTGTCCCTAGTGGTGCCTTAATGCCTATATGAGCACAATGTACTGTGGTTAGCTTCATTATGCTGTTTAATTCTACCTAGTTCTTGTATTTAAGGAGCAACACTAGTAGCCACATTCTCCGTGTTAAATCAAATGAGTCCCAAATGGTTATAAAACTCCATCAATGATGAATTTTGCCCTCTCCCTTCATGATTTTAATTGATAGAACGCCAAGACACAGCCAAAGTTTGGAAACCATCCAGTTGGGGGATGTAAGGGATACATCTTTGTCGTTTGCAGATGATGTCTTATTTGGCTAAAGTTACAGTAATCCCCACAGTACACTATACTAGGTCTCTGCTGAGTGTGAATCTGTGGGATGAAATCAAAGCCACCAACTCAGAGATCATGGTTCTCTCCCAAAAAAGAATGGATTGTTGTCTATAGCAGAGATGAAAATGCCTACCTCTAGTGGTGGTGTTAAATATCTAGAAGTTTTATTCCTGACTAAAGATAGATGGATCTGTTGAATGACTACTGAATGGATGCTATGGCAGGAATACAGCAGACATTGTCCTGGACTGTGGTGAGCCTATCTGCCAGTACTAGTGGTAGCAGCCTGAATTAGGGCTTACCACTGGTAGTGGCTCTTTTTGATTCCGACCCCAAGTACGGTTTCATTACAAACAATGCTGCTGCTGTTTCTGGCTGTCCCTCTGGTTAGTAAATAACCAAAGTTATTTTCTATGAATCTGACTGTGTCTATCCACTACAAGATTAACTAGTGGTGTTTTACAACATTCTATACACTGCAAGAGTAACTAGTTGTGCTGTACAACATTATATACACTAAGATTAACTAGTGGTGCTGTACAACATTCTATACACTACAGGATTAACTGGTGGTGCTGTGCAACATTCTATATATACAGGATTAACTAGCGGTGCTGTACAACATTCTATATACTCCAGGATTAACTAGTGGTGCTGTACAGCATTCCTTACACTACAGGATTAACTAGTGGTGCTATACAACATTCTATACACTACAGGATTAACTGGTGGTGCTGTGCAACATTCTGTACACTACAGGATTAACTGGTGGTGCTGTACAACATTCTGTATATACAGGATTAACTAGTGGTGCTGTACAACATTCTATACACTCCAGGATTAACTAGTGGTGCTGTACAACATTCCTTACACTACAGGATTAACTAGTGGTCCTGATGTGCATTCACCTATAACTTACTTCTTCCTCATTTGTTTACTGGCTTACAGGGGGACCAGCCCTCCCACCATGTACACCAGCATAAATACATAAACATACATACTCAGAAAAACACACACATGCATGCATATACATGAAGACATGAGAGTGTGTGCCCATGTGCACACACACACACACACACACACACACACACACACACACACACACACACACACACACATACCCACTCTGAAAAAAAATGCATGGATATACTCACACGCATACATACACATATGGGCTTAAACTACTAGGCATACCTCTCAACTATCCCTAACATTCAGGGACACCCCTCATTTTGACATAAAAACAAATGGGTTTTTCTTTTCTATTTTTTTTTAAAGAGATGGAAGACTATATAATTATTATGTTGCAGACTTCTTTTACTTCACAAAATGTATATAAACATATTTCCTTTTATACTGTTAATGTTCTAAGTCAACAGTACTTTTTTTTAAAATGTATTCATAATTTGGGGTCTTTGCCCTTAATTACTTTGCCTTTATCCTGAGATTTTGAGCTGTGGTAGTGTTAACTTAAGTACATCAGTTGCTAATGGGCTACTATAGTCCCACTCAATTTATATTTTTTATGTTTTTGTATTGCTTGTGTACCTTGCATATCATTGACTAGGTTGCTAGCTACTGAAACATTTGAACCGTTAGTATAAAAGTGAGAAATGAAAATAAAAGATGCTAAGTTGTCTAGTACCAGGGCTGATACCATGATAAGGAAAACTGAGTTAACAGTTCATGCATATTTTTCCCTTGCTTGTTTCCTACTAGAACATTGCTGTTCTGCAGTATGAGTGCACCTTTATAACCCTTACTCTAGTAAATACAAAAGGGAAAGAAAGGTAAGAAATGCACAAATCTGTTTGAAGATATAACCTCTTGCATCTATTGGGCTAGCAGATCATTAAATATGATGACTGTCCAGTTTGCAGTTTGCAACAGTTTTTTTTTTATAAACAAAACATGAGCGCTGCAGCACTCCGTGGAGTCAGGGTATAATCTGTAGCATCTGTTTGCTACATTTGTAGCAAGCGGTTTCCTCTACAGTTTAAAAAGAAGTTTTATTTTGTTTTTTTTAACTAAACATGAGCACGGTAATGCTCTGTGCAGGCAGAGAACAGACTGTAGCAATTGTTTGCTAGTTTAAAAGAAGACATTATTCTTATTTTTTTTTAAATAAAATAAGTTGAAGGAGGGTTGGGAGAGGGCACAGAAATGGGACCTGAAAGGCTGGGTAGGCGGGGGGGGGGGGGGGTCATGCATCTGTCTGGCCACCTGGTTGGTGTGTCAGGTTTTATTTTTTTGCACTTGATGAAAGAGCTGGGGGATCATAGATTGTTGCAACTGGCATATTACTTTTTTTTTTCTTCCTCAGTTGAATATCTAAGGGGGTGGGTGCTGCTTGAACCAGCTACACTTCTGGTTATTTTATTCTTCCTTGTGCACTTTCCTTAGCATATTTAACCTGTACCTGCACTTAGTTGCTTTATTGGTTATGTAAATTGTTTTGAACTTTTAAGCTGTTTTGTCTAGTCTTTATTATACGTGTAATACTGCTCTATACTGTCTGAGAGCAGGGACTGTTTGCTAATAGTTAACAAGCTGTAGCTCCCAATCTACACTTAGCTATGTACTACCAAGGATAGTATTAATGTGCCTAAATTCATATCTTGTTTAATTAAGAGCAACCAGTAACAGAAGACCTCTGGCCAAATCTGTAATGGTAGCAATACTAAAGTGCAATGAGGAAATGTCTGCAGAACTGAAGAATTCTGTCAACCTTCCCTGGGAATTGTGCTGCGGTGTGTGTGTGTGTGTGTGTGTGTGTGTGTGTGTGTGTGTGTGTGTGTGTGTGTGTGTGTGTGTGTGTGTGTGTGTGTGTGCGCGTGTGTGCACGTGTGCACGTGTGTGTGTGTGTGTGTGTGTGTGTGTGTGTGTGTGTGTGTGTGTGTGTGTGTGTGTGTGTGTGTGTGTGTGTGTGTGTGTGTGTGTGTGTGTGTTTGTGAAAATAGCTTGTGTCAAAGACATTTAGTGCAGGTAAGGGACACTGGAAGACGTTATTATTCACAGAGTGGTGAGAAAGATCCCAGGATGCTAGGTCAAAGAGTGAGCTCTGAAGGTGGCCTGCATGCAGTTTAATCTGTGGATGGGTGTTGAAAATCTCATAGCCAGGACAGCAGTACATATTCCCAGAGCAGTGCATATTTCCTTTATGCTGTTGAGGGCAGGTAGTATTTTGTGAACTGATTATTGAGTTGGACTTGTGCTTGCATTCTTTCTTGCTCTTAAACCTACAGGGTACTACTGGCATGCTTGAGATACCACCCCTCTGGTGGCAACTAGGGCAGCACAATTGTGTAGCTGTTAGCACTGTCACCTCACAGCAAGAGGTTCTATGGTTCGATTCTCAGCTGCGGTGCCTTTTGTGCATGTCCTACCTGCATTCACATAGGTTTCCAAGTGCTCTGGTTTCCTCCCACATTCCAAAGACATGCATCTGGAGTGTTTCTCCCTGAGCCTCCACTGAAAATGAGCTCTGTCCCTGTCAGACTTTCCCAGTAAACAAATAGTAAATAAATAAATACACTTTCACCATATGTAGTGGCAGTAAACTCCAACCATACAACCAGTTACCACATTTTAGTGGCAATGATCCATTTTCTTCACATATTTGGTTGAAACTGGTGGGATGCAAACATTATCTGTGCTAACATCTGAAATATCTTGGAATGTTTCCCTTCATATGAGAAACACATTGAAAGATGAAGGAAGGGGAAAATCCCCCTTGAAAAGTTCTGTACTTGCAATTTAACAAGTTGGAAGATTCACTGTAATTTCACACCATCCGTGCATTATTCTTTTCTCTTGCAGGACTCACAGTTTAATAAAGAGCCAGAGAGTTTAATCTATGACTATAAAAGTGCATTGTGTCCTGGTACCTATTAGCAATGATGCACAGACAGTGTAGAAATCTTTATGCGCTTAGTTCAAGGGAGGAGCCATTTTAAGCACTTTATCTTTAAATAGCCTAAGAGAAGCATTACACACCATAGTATTAAACGCACTCTTGTAAGTAGTGTTAGTAGAGGATATTCAACCTAATCTAGTGTCAATAAATAGGAGAAAACCGCATAACCTAGGCTAACAACAATGGGGGTCAGAGTGGTATACCTGAATATCTGTCGTTTCCCAGCCAAGGTAAAGATTCACCTTTGTGCCCAATATGATATTGACATCCAGCATATGGAAGGATAGCTAAAAACACATTACCCCAAGCAATAGACAGGTCTTCTGAATTTTTGTAGAAGTAGACCTAAAGAAATGGAGAGATGAAATCATGTTCTTTTTGGTGAGACTCTTCAAATCAGTCTTGCTAGGCTCTGCAAACCTGCTTTATTATGGTCAAGAATTGATTATGGTATATGCACAGGTAAGTGAAGCGTTGGACTTTGCTGTGTGTGTATCCCTTACCTCAGTCGTCTGCACAAAGCTTGTTGATTTCACTGATGAGTTAAAAAGCTTGATTTGGGGAAGGTATATTGAGCTTCCTGCCCTTGTGCTGGGACATTACACTGGAGAGTGCCATAATTCAGAAATAAACACTGTGGCAAAGCTTAGGTTAATCATTGAGGTTCAGTGAGGGTTTGTTTCACTGTATTTGTTAAGCATTCAGGTATGTTGTCAGGTCCCATGGAAAAAGTAATTTTGGTCTTTGATAGCACCTTCAAAACCTGTTTCTTGGTGATAATAAGTACTATCAAGTATTGTGGGATATGTGGAATTTGGATAAATGTTTCAAGGGTGAAGTTTAAACTAAAGTTGTTTGTTAGTATATTGGTATTGCCTATTGGGCTTGAGATGATGGTCCTATTTAAGATAAATTATAATCATTGTTTTATATTGCTTCAAACCAAACTTGTTCAAAAACTGGACAGAGATTATATACATATGTAGAGAAGAGATTAGATATATAAATCTAAGTTAACATTCATACATTAAATCAAAACACATAAAATAAAAACATCATTTAAAGGACATCAGAATAATGTTAACATAAATATATATATATAGTAAAATATACACACACATACACACATATATATATATATATATATATATATATATATATATATATATATATATAGGTTTACCTTAACTTGGTCGAATGATGACTGAGCGAATGTTGATTAGTTGAACACGGAAACATGAGCACTCGAAATTGCAAATCAGCATTGTGCGAAGTTGAGAATGTCAGTTCTCAGCTGTCTGAACTTGCACCCCTTTCAGGACCCATGTTACAACTTGATTCAAGTCTGGTGTGGTAGGGAGATTCAATATTTTGTTATTAGACGTTTTGAGTGTTCGCTATGATTATCCGTGACATTAGTTTTCGATCGTATGACTGTTCAACTAATTCACATTCGATCGTACAATAGTAAACCATATATATATATATATATATATATATATATATATATATATATATATATGTGTGTGTGTGTGTGTGTGTGTGTGTGTGTGTGTGTGTGTGTGTGTGTGTGTGTGTGTGTGTGTGTGTGTGTGTGTGAAGTTAACTTTGTTGAATAGTAATTTGATCCGCATATTTTTAATCAACAGATTTTTGACAGGTGTACGAGACTGACTATCCCTGTGTAGGACAATATACCTTTTTCTCCAGAGATTATGCAATCTCGTAATTAGATGATATAATCAGTAGGGGGTCTAACCAGAGTAGGTAAATGTGCAGTCACAACATTAGGATGTGTATGAACACACCTAAATAGATGTTCATGCTTGTACTGTCTCAAGCCATCTCCAGGTTCCATAGTCCATACCAAGTGTGGAACCTGGACTTGAGTGGGGTTGTTAAATACCTGCCTGAGTAGTGCTGCACAACTGTAGTATCATGGACAGGAGAGCTCAGGAAAGTTGCACTTAGTTAAAAGTTATCACATCCCACAGAATCATCACAGATTTACAAAAAAGAAATCCTGCAGATAAACATGTCTGATGCAAAACATATTATCAACCAGAGTGAGAAATGAGCAGTGTCACAGAGATGACTGGGCTTTTCACGTATGTCTTCAATACTGCAGATAGTTCAAGCACAGTGCAGTACAGTCATTCCTGGTTATACATACAGATGATACCTGCTAATGTGTGGTGGTCTGAGCAGTATTATTATATGTGTGTGTACAGTACTGAACAGTGTAATATGATGTTGGTTCTCACATGGCAGTTGGAGGAAGAGTCTAGTGCAATTACTGGGCACAGAAGTTACCTGTACCAATATGGTAACATACTACTCCTAATCAGTACTAGTAGATGCACTAACTAGTATCTCAGACTTTTGTTAAAGGCTCTGGTATGCTGGTAAAATGTAAGGAACTGAAGGTTATGATTAGCATATCACCCACAAGTACCTGTTGCATACTTGTAGTAAGGGTTATAAGATTGCATGTGTATCCCAGTGGTGGCATACATATGCATTTTTACGTATACTGTGCCATTGCTTCTTTGCAAGAGTTTATGTACAATTGAATGATATGTAATGGATGTTATGTATTTCTATGTACATTGTAAGGTGATATATATTGTAGATGCATTTATGATGTTATTGTTGGATTAGTGTAGTTGCTTGCAGTGCATGAGTTGTGGAGGTACGTATGCATCTCTGACTTTCCTGGTTGAACTGATTTAGTTTATGGAAAGCAAATGCTGTAATAAGATGTGCTGATGTCATGTGATCAAAAATCAGTACATAAAGAATACAATCTGATAGTGAGATTCTTAGATAATACTCAGTATTTTATTGGAAAACAGCATAGGGATGTCATATCCTTAATTTGCATATTACCCAGGAGTCTTTTTCAGATAGCTATAATGCTATTATAATATTAGTAATCTAGGTTAACATCATGTTTTCCCAGTTTATGAATATACAGCAGCTATGGTATACCTTCCTCATATGATACAAATATACTGCTCAGCCTTCACATGCACACTACAAATACTGTTATTAGTATTCTGGATGATGGGGGCAGCCACGGTGGTGCAGCAGTTAGCGTTGTCGCCTCACAGCAAGAGGCTCTCTGGTTCGATCCTCGGCTGGGGTGCTTTCTGTGTGGAGTCTGTATGTCCTCCCTATGGTTGCGTGGGTTTCCTCCAGGTGCTCTGGTTTCCTCCCACATCCCAAAGACATGCTGTAGATGGATTGAACACTCTAAATTGATGCGTGTGCATGCATGTGTGTGCCTTCCATGGAAGGTTGGGCACCAGGCTGGCAACTCAACACTGTAAAACTCTACTGCCAATCATGAGCAGACAGGTAATCCACTGTGGCGACCCCTAACTGGGAAAAGCTGAACAAAGAAGTATTCTGGATGATGCAAAATTAATTGGCGTTGTGTTTCTTACTTTGTTAGATTTTAGTATCTGTGCATCAGTATTCAAAATATAACAAGATTATTACTAATCTTTTTCTGTTCATCTATCTTACTTTCCTTATTACCTATTTGTAGATCTTATCAGAAGGTTGTACCATTTCTCTTTACTCAGAATCCTGTTTCCTACAATTAGTCTTCAACACCTCAATGCTTCTAATATAAACCTTATAATAGCCGTTTATAATTGTTTTTGATTTTGATCAATACCCCCACCTCTTAACTACATTAGTGTTTTCTGCCCTGCCAAGTTCCTTCCCTCACATTTATTTCTTTGAATTTCTAAGCACTAATCCCAAGATATAATATTTATTTGACAGTCCCAGTAATACACCTCTTCAAATATTCAGTGTTCAAAATCTACTAAATACGTAAGTATCTTTTATGCCATAATAGTTACCTTTATTTCATATGAATATAATCAAATTAGAAAACGAATGTGTGATTTTTATGTATATCACTGAACGTCTGTTTTAAATGTTTGTAGTATGTTGGAGCTTTTCTCTTCAGATCTCTGCTGAAAAGGGTTTTTTGACGAAACCTAGAAGAAATCCAGTAAACAAAAGCAAAAGGAAATAAAATAAATAAAAATAACTTCTCTGACTAAACACCTGTCTGCTAGAGTTCATATGCACAAACAGCTTCAACTTAATAACAGAAAACTGAATTGGCACAACCCTAGAATTATATTTTGACTATGTGCAATATTCATGCCTGTGACTTATGGCATCTACAAACTGCCCATGTCCATAAGGGCCCAGGCAACAAGACAGGGGTGAGTTTGTGATTTCCCATTCATTGGTCCAAATTATGCTTGTATAGGCTTAGGGAAGAGTTCTGTTTTACATGAATGGAGAGTCTGTTCAAGAGAAGGGGCATACCTCTCAACCATACAGATTTTTACAGAATGTCCATATTTTTGCCTCATATTTTTGGTCTGCTCCTCATAAAATTCTGGTTTTCTGGCAAGTCACTGGCAAATCATTGAGTATTAAAGTCATAAAATAATGACAGATGTTTGAGTTACAGACCATGCAGTTTGTAAAATTCATGCTAATGCAAAATCTATTATTCTATCAACTTTCTATGTTTGTAAGAGCAGTATTTAAAAATTGTCCATAATGCCCCCCCATTATATATGGCTTTGTATAGATTTCTCAGGCTTAAAGATTGAGAGGTTTGAGGAGGGGTAATCTCTGAAACACTTACCACTCTCTGCAATATGTTTTGTTTATGTCACAGATGAGGTTTAAATCTTTAGATTGGATAATTCGCCTGCTGTTTATTTTGCAAATGTGAAGCAGAGCAGATACATCAGGGCTGGATTGGAGAATGCCTTGTAGGTTAGGCATAGATTGCTCCTCAGTAGTCTGTATGAGACTGATTACAGGGAACGGGCTTTGAGGTGGTCTACATATTATTTATTACTCTGCATATTATTTATTATTACAACATATTATTTACATGTTGTATTCGTTTAGCGAGGAACATCTGTGGCTGCTTAATTTGTTGCAAATGCCTGGTCAGGTACCTGCCAAAGGGTGAATTGTACTCAATTATTGGTCTAATGAGGGCTGAGTAGAGTGAGACTATGATCTTAGATCTGGATGCCATGTCCTTACTTATAAGTTGTGCCACATTGAAGGATTTTCTCACTGCCATGGACACATGGTTTTCAAAGTTCAGGTTACTGTCAACCTGAGTTCCCAAGTTGTAATTTGCAGGGGTAATTATTTTCCTAAAGAGTAAAATTATACATTTTTTGCATTGAGTTTTAGGCTATGGTCCTGGCACTAATTGTTTGTCTGTTTCAGACGTTCCTGGAGAACATCTCCATCTATAGGGGATTCAGTGATTGTACCAGCTTGCAATCATCAGCAAATTTCATCAGCCATAGGATCTCTAAATTTTCCTTGACTTCAGAGAAGTATATTCCAAGCAGGAGAGGTCTCAGTGCTGAGCCCTGTGGAACAACACAAGTAACAGGTCTCTTTGTAGAGATGGATTCCCCCACCCTAACTTCATGTGTCCTATCTCTGAGCCATTTGTCTATCCACCAGTGGACATAATGATTTATTCCTAAATCTGTGACTTTGTCTACAGCACCCAAGTGAGGTATTGTGTCAAAGGCCTTTGTCAGGTCAAGGTAGGCAGTATGTACCTTTTTGCCCTCATCCATGGCTCTTGTGACCTTCTCAAAAAAGTCCAAGTTTAGAAGGTATGACCTGTCCTTAACAAAACCGAAATGGTATGGAGCCAGTGTTTGAATTTTTCCTATCTCTTTATTTATCAGGTCCACAATAATTCTTTCAATGGCCTTGCATATAAAACTAGTCAAAGTTATGACTCTGTAGTTCCCTGGGTCTGTTGAGGGTCCAGCTTTGTGTAGAGGCATGACAGTTACAGCCCTCCATTCCCTAGGGATGAAGTTTGTCTGCAGGGTGTAGCTGAATAGATATATTCTAGTGGGTCTGACAGGTCATGTTTTAAGTTATTTAGGAGGCATTTTGGATATTCTCAGGGCCCATTGATACAATGCTTTAGCTCTGGGAGGTGCAGTAAGGTCCTGTTCTTTAGTGATAGTTGGAGAGAAATGGTAGGGGGTATTTCCTGGTCGGAAATTGGGAGTGATGGGGGGGTGAAACTAGAGCTAAATTTATTGGCCAGAAAATTTGCTATATACCCTGGTTTGGTATAGGATGCTTGTTCAATTTATTATTAGTTCAGCACATAGTTGGGTATTCCCTTTAAGGTTGTGTACATAACTGAAAAATGCCTTATGGTTCTCCTTAGCCCGAGAGGCTATTTTTGCCTTGAAGTTGGTTTTGGTGGCCTTGATTAGTCCCCTGAGTTGTTTGTTGAAACTGATGAGGGAGGTTTTGTCTTTTAGGCAAAGCTCTTCCTATTATTGGATAGGATTTCCCTTCTTTTGTTGAACCTAATTATTCTGGGGGTCCATCAATGGGACTTGTTTTTGGAGTTTGCCCTATGTTTATTTCAGTTTGGAACTGCTGTTTCTGTGCAGTTATTTGTACAGGGTTTCCATAAATGCTTCCTCTCAGGAGATTAATCAAGATCACCAAAGCCGAAGTCAAGGCAAAAGTAGCCTCCTAGTTCTCTGAATTCAGAGGTGCTTGGAATTTAGCTTTGCCTTCACTTAATAGGAGGTAGTTAGCCTTGGAAAAGTTCTTAAAGGTTCTGGAGTTTACTGGGAGTTCATCTTTTATGTTTATTTCATGGTTTATCAATTTGTGATTTGATCTGACCAGTGAAGGTATTACACAAGGGGGGGTGGTGCAATGTTTCCTTATATCTGAGTAACAGATCCAGGATATTTGCATCCCTAGTGAGTGTGCAGACTAGCTCATCCAAGATGTTTGCATTGGCAAAATCCAGGAATCTTTGAGCCTGCAGGTTAGTGGTTGTGTATGTATCCCACTGTATGGTGAGATAGTAGAAATCATAATCATACATGAATATAGTATTGGACTGAATTGTGAGTGACTCTAGTACATTCAAGTATATGGTATGGTTATCCTGGGTCATAGACAGGGACCTATAGCTAGCAAGAATATGTAATTGGACTTTGACTAAGGTTAGTTGGACATGGAGTAGCTCAAGCATGTCATACTGTTTGATCAATCTTGAGGTGTGCTTACTTTTTTATGTAAATTGTTGCATCTCTTGTCCCTTCTTGTGTAGTAGCTGGTCTAAATGTGTGGAAGGCATTATAGCCTTGTACTGATGGGGTGCCTTCCATGGCATTAAACCATATCTCAATAAATGCACAGATGTCAACACTCTTCAGAGTGAGGAGTGCTTCCAGGGAGTGGAGCTTCTTGTTGAGACACCTAGCATTGAGGAATAACAACTTCAGTTTATCTTGTGTAGACTTTACTGTGATGGAAGATTTATCAGATTGGCATTGCCTAAAAAGGCACTATAGGGTTGGGTAATGTTTTGACCAAAAGTCAAAAGCCAAGTGGGGAGAGGTATCGACCATGTGATGGGAATGTAGCATGGTCTGTCGATCATGTCCTCCCAAGCTGACAAATATTGGACCCCCTTAGAATGACACCAGCAACTAAGCCAATTGTTAAGTGTAATCATCTTCTATTTATATTGTGGTACCATCCCTGGAGAAGGTAGAATGCTACCCAATACTTGGATTATACCTGCCCGAGACACATAATCTGAAAGCTCTATTATGTCTCTCTTTATATAGTCCAGGAAGGCACATCTCAGGTCATTAACACCCACATGGACTATGACAGAGTCATACTGGTACTTGCGGTCCTGAGTTCATGTGTGATCTGGGGGATCCTTGCCCCAGATAGGCAATGCGGGCATCAGTGTGCCTCACTATAGAGTCATTAATGACCAATATATTGGGTTGTGTGGCATTTTGTCAGAAGGGCTTAGAGGTTGAGACATTGTGAGATGTGGCTATATGTGTCCTGGGGAGTGTTGTCTTTTCCATGTGTTTGGGAGGTTGCTGAAGTCAGTATATGGGAGGCCTTTGAGGTTTGTGTAGATTGCATTTAATAGCCTCCACATATATGAATGTGTATGTCTGATCCATAGTAGGTATAGAGTGTGTGCGTGTTACTGGCAACCTGTTTGTAGTCATCAGTGTCTGTATGCAAAACCTTGCTTCCAAGGACATAGTGTAATTACATCTCTCACATACTGTGGCAGTCTGCTTAAGAATAAAGTGCTTGTCAGTAAACATGCGAAAATTGCTACATTGTCTCAAGATGCCCATTTCCACCAGGTTGGCTACAGAGACAGTAGGAAAGTGCGCATCCATGGCTGTGGATCCTCTTTTTTTATGATCTATGAGAGGTGGTGCAATCAGGATTTAGAGTTGTTTGGCTAGAAAAAGAGTTCTAGGAATGATCTAAAACACCAGTCTTGGGGTAATGCTTCTGAGCAGGTAAACTAGCTGCTGTACACTTGGCTAGATATTTGAGAAAATAGCGAAGGAAGTTTTATATGGACAATTACAGCTCCAGGTGCCTGCTTTATACAGAGCACTGCAAACCACTGCTGCTCTGTTCAGCAGAATTAGAAAGGAATCTAATCAGTAAATAGCAAAAATGCAGTATAAGTGTATACATATCTATATATATATATATATATATATATATATATATATATATATATATATATATATATATAAGGTTCAGTACAAGAATAAGGTTCCCAGACTGATAAAAATACAAACAGAAAAATGCAGTAGAAATGTAATAAATGGGGCTCAGATCATGCAGCAATTCAAAATGCTCTCACTATTGTAAGTGATACTACAAGATTAGACTCAGGTCCCCAGATCAAATAAAATAAAAGCAGAAAAAATTCAGCAGAAATGTAATACACAGGACTCAGATCCTGCAGCAATCCACAACTCTTTCAATACTGTGAGTGATACTACAAGACTCAGCTTCCCAGACTAAGTAAAATGCAAACAGAAAAATGCTCAGGGTTCAGTCCTGGGACCACTCTTGTTTGGCATCTACTTCTCTGAAGTACAGGCCAATACTAAGGGACTCTGACTAACAAAGTTTGCAGATGACTGCAAACTGGGAGCCATTATTGAATCCCCAAATGATGTGGATATTCTACAAAAGGGCATTACAGGAACAGATGCCTGGTGACAGAGCCATGGGCTCAAGCTTAATGCCAAGAAATGTATAGTTATCCCCTTTGGAAAAAAAACATGTACCCATGAATTACCACATAGGTGGCAGGACACTAAACATTGAAAGTGTGATGAGAGACTTAGGGACACAGGTGGACAGTGGTCTCACTTTCGATAACCACACTGCCACAACAGTCAGAAAATCTTTCTATGTGGCACACCTCATCACTAAGGGCTTTTCATCCAGAAAAAAGGAGGTTATTGTCCCACTGTGCTCATCACTCATTAGACCCATTATAGAGTATAATGCCCCATTTGGTATGTACCTCACAAGACATCTGCAACAGCTTGAAAGGCCACAGAAATACCTCACTAAAAGAATAACAGGCCTAAAGCAGATGCCATATACTGACCGTCTAAAAAAACTCCAGCTATATTCTGTGGCATATCGTCTATTCAGAGGCGATCTCTGCTTAACATACAAGGCCATGTCAAACCCTGAGCTGTTGGACATGCTCCACTTAAAGAAATCCCAATCCCTCAGAGCCACACGCCCCAGGGATCTAAACCTTGTCATCACAATGAACAAAACATGCTGGAGGGATAGGTTCCTGACCCAGAACAGACTGCCCATACATATCAAGCAGAGCGCCTCTTTGGCTCTCTTCAAAAGGAACCTTGATGATTGTATGGGAGATAGGAAATTCATCCCGGAGATCATGTCAGTTGCCCTGCTAGACAGGGGCCTGGAGAAGTAAATATTGTGGGAAGAAATATCCAGGGAATTGTTATGGCTAGGCTTGCATAGGCCCTAGGGCCAATAGCTTAGTACCAACCTATGAACCTATGAACCTAAAAATGCAGTAGAAATGTAATAAATACTCAAATTCTGCATAAAGTCACAATTCTCTCTCTATTTGGAGATATAGGTTCATAGGTTCATAGGTAGATACTAGGCTATCGTTCCTAGGGCCTATAGAAGCCTAGCCAAAAAGGTACCCTGGCTTTCGCCACCCAAGAAAATTATTTTCCTGTGCCCTTGTCGAGCAGAACCTATTTCCCATCCAATCATCAAGATTTTTGAGGAGCTTTGTTTGATATAGATAGGTAGTTTGTTCCAGAGTATGGGAAGTGTCTGGGAAAGGAATCTATCCCTCCAGCATGTCCTGTTTATTGTGGTGACAAGGTTTACGTCTCTAGAGCATGTAGCTCAGAGAGATTGCGATTTCTTTAAATGGAGCATGTCCAACAGCTCTGAGTTTGACATAGCTTTGTATGTTAGGCAGAGATCACCTCTGAGTAGGCGATATGCGACAGAGTAAAGCTGGAGTTTTTTGAGACAGTCTGCGTAGGGCATCTGTTTGAGGCTGCTAATCCTCTTTGTGAGGTATTTCTGCGGCCTTTCCAGTTGTTGTTGTAGATGTCTTGTGAGGTACATACCAAAAGGGGCATTGTACTCTATAATGGGTCGAATGAGTGATGAGTAGAGGGGAACAATGACCTCTTTTTTCCTGGATGAGAAACCTTTTGTGATGAGGTGTGCCATGTAGAAGGATTTCCTGACTACTGTGGCGATGTGATTATCAAAGGAGACACTACTGTCCACCTGTGTCTCAAGGTCTGTTATCACACTTTTGGTGTTAAGTAGACTACCGCCCATGTGGTAGTTCATGGGTACAGAGTTTTTACCAAAAGGGATGACAGTGCACTTTTTTGCATTGAGCTTGAGGCCATGGCTTTGACACCAGGCATCTGTCTCAGTGAGGCCCTTTTGTAGGATGTCCACATCGTTAGGAGTTTTGATTATGGCTCCTAGTTTGCATTCATCTGTGAACTTTGTTAGCCAAAGGCCTTCTGTGTTAGCCTGTACTTCAGAGAAGTAGATATCAAACAGGAGAGGACCTAGGACTGAACCCTGTGGTACTCTACTTGTCACTGGTCTGAAGTTGGATTTAGAGTCTGTTACTTTCACAGTGTGGGTTCTGTCAGTGAGCCAGTTGGCAACCCATCTTGTGACATAGGGATTTATACCTAGTTTAGTGAGTTTATCTATAATTCCAGAGTGGGGGATGGTGTTGAAAGCCTTGGCGAGATCTAGATAGGCTGTGTGAACCACCTTACCATCATCTACGGCTTTGGTGACCGCTTCAAAGAAGTCTATCAGGTTTAGGAGACATGATCTGCCTTTTACAAACCCAAAATGGGTAGGGTCCAGAGTTTGGAGATTACCAATGTCATTGTTTATAAGTTCCATAATGATAGGTTCCACAGCCTTGCAGACCAGGCTCGTCAGGCTAATGGGGCGGTAGTTCCCGTGGTCCGTGGTGGCTCCCCCTTTGTGGAGTGGGATAACCATTGCTGTTCACCATTCAGTGAGCACAAAGCCTGAGGTGAGGCTATGAATGAACATGGTACTTAGGTGGGGTGCCAGTTCGTTCTGTAGTTCATGTAGAATGCAGCCTGGGATGTTGTCAGGTCCCATGGATGCTGTGTTCTTGGCTTTGGAGACTGTGTTTTTTACCTGTGCAGCTGTGATTACAGGAACTTTGCATTCTTCCAGTACAGAGATGGCTCCTTTAGTGGGTGAGCAAGGGGTAAAGATAGCACTGAACCTATCTGCCAGGATGTTGGCAATATCAGTTGGTTCTGTATATTTAGTACTCGAAGATAAGCACAGCTCAAAGAATGAATTCCAACAGTTTTATTTCATCACAAACTCCACACAAGGAGCTGAGAATTCTCCTCATGAATCACATACAAACTTGGTTGAGCGCTTTCATCTGCCAATAACAGATTTCATCAGAACCAAGAGACTCTAAACACAAGCCCTTATATAGCTGATTAGGCACCAATATTAATTAATTAATCATCAATTCAAAAACATTATCTGTACACAAAAAAATTTAAAACCAGTAATACAATATACATAAATAATACATAATATATAATACATATAGAATGTAGAACCTATCTAATAACATTTCTTAATTCCTAATGAATTCCTTGTAAAATGTTAGAATATTAATATACTAAAAATTCCTGTGATTCTTGTGATAATATTATATACATGCAAAGGATATACACATATGTAAACATAGCCCAGTGTGCTTACAAAACAACTGAAGGTTCAAAAGCTGATCTGTGTCTGATGGCACAGTAAACTAAATACTAATACCTACTAAAAGGACCCACATACTGAATAATGTCAACATTAAAAATATATATAAAAAATACATATGAAAAATACACAGTAAATATAAAATTGTATAGTCTGGTGTAATCCAACCAACTATGTAAGAAGAAATACATAAATATAAATATAAATACAAATATATTCAGAATAATGTTTCTTTCAATAAATAAATGAATATTTCTTACCAAAATTCTAAGAAATTGTTCAAATAAAAATTGTTCAAATAAAAATTCAGGAATTGTAATCCAAGCTTTCGAACATAATAATAAATGAGGGAAAAATGCGTAAATTAGAACAGAATGAAACAAAATGCAACTGTTAATCAACTATCCAAAATAAGGAAAGGTTTAATGCTTATGTGATCATTCAGACCAGGTTTGGTCGTAGCATCACATAACATTTGAATATAGAATCAGGAAGCAGGATCCAAACAACGCGTTAAGTAGACACATTTTAGATAAGGGTAGTGAGCACTCCTTCCTGTTCAGCATTATAGACACTATAGATCAAACTGCCACAGGGGGCAACTGGAAATGTTATTTATCACTTCTAGAAAGTAAATGGCAAATGTTATGTGATGCTACGACCAAACCTGGTCTGAATGATCACATAAGCATTAAACCTTTCCTTATTTTGGATAGTTGATTAACAGTTGCATTTTGTTTCATTCTGTTCTAATTTACGCATTTTTCCCTCATTTATTATTATGTTCGAAAGCTTGGATTACAATTCCTGAATTTTTATTTGAACAATTTTTATTTGAACAATTTCTTAGAATTTTGGTAAGAAATATTCATTTATTTATTGAAAGAAACATTATTCTGAATATATTTATATTTATATTTATATTTATATTTATGTATTTCTTCTTACATAGTTGGTTGGATTACACCAGACTATACAATTTTATATTTACTGTGTATTTTTCATATGTATTTTTTATATATATTTTTAATGTTGACATTATTCAGTATGTGGGTCCTTTTAGTAGGTATTAGTATTTAGTTTACTGTGCCATCAGACACAGATCAGCTTTTGAACCTTCAGTTGTTTTGTAAGCACACTGGGCTATGTTTACATATGTGTATATCCTTTGCATGTATATAATATTATCACAAGAATCACAGGAATTTTTAGTATATTAATATTCTAACATTTTACAAGGAATTCATTAGGAATTAAGAAATGTTATTAGATAGGTTCTACATTCTATATGTATTATATATTATGTATTATTTATGTATATTGTATTACTGGTTTTAAAATTTTTTGTGTACAGATAATGTTTTTGAATTGATGATTAATTAATTAATATTGGCGCCTAATCAGCTATATAAGGGCTTGTGTTTAGAGTCTCTTGGTTCTGATGAAATCTGTTATTGGCAGATGAAAGCGCTCAACCAAGTTTGTATGTGATTCATGAGGAGAATTCTCAGCTCCTTGTGTGGAGTTTGTGATGAAATAAAACTGTTGGAATTCATTCTTTGAGCTGTGCTTATCTTCGAGTACTAAGTCATTTCGTGATTGCTGTAGTCTGTTTGGATTACTGGTTGTTCCCTGGTTCTGTATATTTAGTGCCATTGTGCTGTAACTCAGAACAGATCTGAGTGTTGCCATTGAGATTCATGACATAGCTATAGAATTCTTTGTAGTTGTCTTTAGAATCAGTAGTGATTTTGTTTTCGTAACTAGCTTTGGAGAATTTTATGAGGGATCTCATCTTCTTACTGAGGCTGACCACAGAGTTCCTTCAATCATGGGATTTTCCTCTTTTTTGCAACAGCTTCTTTCTTCTTCTGTTGTAGAGTTTGTTTATGGCAGGGAACCACCAGATTGGCTTCCTTTTTTTGGAGGATAGCATCTTGGTTCTGTTAGGGATTGCATGATCCATGCACTCATGTAAGTGCTTATAAAGTGCATTTCTATAGGATTCAGCAGTCGTACCTCTATTGTCTACCAGCATGGGTGTCGTGAAGTTTGCCACTTCTGTCTTAAGAAGCGTGAAGTTGGCTTTGGAGAAATTTTTTACGGTGGTTTCCCTAATGGGGGGTGGGGGCAGGATGTGGATGTCTAGAGTGATTAGCTTGTGGTTGGATCTGACCAACAAGAAATTGACCTCTGGTGTGGAACACCGGTTTCCCATGTTGGTAATGACCAGGTCTAGGATATTGCTGTCCCTGGTGAGGCTGTGGATAAGTTGATCCAAGGCGTTGGAATTTATAAATTCCAGAAAACATTGAGCACAAGAGTTGGTACATGAGTAGTTTTCCCAGTTAATGGTGGGGTAGTTGAAATCGACCATTATTAGGGTGTTAGGTTGTACCCTAATATTTTCCAGTGTATAAATTACATCACAGCACAATTTTTCATTTATTAATGTCATTATATTGTTATAGAACATCATGTCACAGGTGGTAATAGATCTGTTTTCAACATATGCATGCTGATATATGGTTTCAAGTCCCAGCCTATCCAGTTCTGACAATAACTTATCCAATATTACCTTCTCCGTTATTTTTCCACAACATGAAAGTAGACTTAAGGGTTTATATGGGTTTGTCCTACTCCCTTTCTATTGAAGACAGATTTAATAACCTATGAACCTATGTCTCCAATCTTGAGGAATCTCCCCATATTTATATCACCTAATGAATAATAGATATAATGGTGCTGTAAGTTCTTGCTGAAGTGTTCTCAGGTCATTGTTCCTAATTCTGTCTCCTCCCTGTGCTTTGTTTGGATCCAGTTTGTGCAGTTCTTTTTCAATATAATCTAAGTTGATTCCAGTATCTGGGGTTACCTGGATATCAGTAGGACAACTATTACCCGTTTTGTGGAGCCAAACTGTTTTGCATAACATTTTGTAAATATATCTATAACCTGTTGTGTATGAGAATAAATTTTGGAATCTGCACACAGTTTATCAATTTGTGTGTCTTTACTCCTATTATGCTCAATATCTTTATATAAATTTTCTTCAGATTGTTCTTGAGTATGTCTCACACTACACAATCTGTTTGTCCAGCTTATTTATTTCAGTTTTCAAAGTTCTAGTTTGACCTCTCTTCCATTTCTTATATTTTTTGTCTCTCATCTTAATCAGATATCTTTTTCTTATGGAAATATACCCCCCGATGTTATATGCCTAAGTTCTGATGTTAAACATTTTTGGATTTTTTTGCACTCAATTTCTCTTTCAAAACTTTCCACATTCCATCTGCAGTTTTTTCCACTGAACACCTCACTCCAGTTAGTTTTACATAGTGACTGTTCTGCTTCCATATAATCTGCAATTAACCTTCTGTGAATTGGTTTAGATTTCAGTTTGGCAGAATTATCTGGCAACAAATTAACCTTTATAACCCCATAATAACTGTATATCAATGGTGGTAAAACTTGACTTGAAGTAACAGTAATTTCTTTATGAACACAGACAATGTCTAGTATGAAACATCCCCTGGTATTTTTTTTTTTACAAGCTGAAGCAATTGTTCCTGAATATACGTTGTGAATAATTTCCTTACTAACATTGTTGAATCAATATTGTTCCAGTCTGTTTCTGGTAAATTTAAGTCCCTAGCTAATATTATTCTTCCATCCTGTTTCATGCAAGAAATGTATGAATTCCTCTAGGTTACCTGGACTTGATTTTTTGGTGATCTACACACTCCAACAATTGTTATATGTTCCAGGGTTGTCTTTATTGTCACAGTTACACAGTCTATAGAATTGGTGTTGTCATTGAACATGTAATAATCACAGGTCTCATAAATATCTTTAATCCCTATCATAACACCTCCACCTGATTTTTTGTTACAATGTCTGCTACAGTAAAAACATTTATAGCCTGACAGAACTCATTTCCAGTCATTGTTTTTAACTATGTTTCACAAACAATAAGAACATCAGTCTTGTGGGAATATAGTAAATTTTCCAATAAAAGACTTTATCATTTATGCTCCTAGCATTAACAACCATGATACTACACCAATATAACAGCAGAAAGTTATTTTAACCCAAAGCTGAAACCAATACACATTACCACTAAAGCTGCAATCATCAAAGCCACTTCAATAATAAATCACATCACGCTACATCCTAGAACATATTATAATGTTGTAATATTCATTGTACATGTGGTTGCTACACTGTCTGGTAAACATAATGCATGCTGAAAATATATTTTATATTACTTGTGTATGCCACCGCTGTCAGTACATTATGTGGCATGTTTACTGTTATATAAATACTATAACCTTTTGGGTAATTGAGTAATACATTAACCACAAATGTGAATGCTGTTTTTCAAGTGACACACTCATATAACTACATTTTACCAGCATGACAACACCTGCCATATTAACATCTGAATATGTGAGGGTATTATTAAAGTTTCACAATCCATGATAGTACTATCATGTATGAACCACTACTAACTGTTGCACATTGCTTTTTGTGGTACAGAATTTAGTACTGAACACACATGCTTATACTGCTCAGACTAGGGCATGCTAACAGATAACAGCTGAATGTGTATCCATTCGTGAATATACTCCATGGTAGTCTGTGATATACCAGACATAGCTGCAAAGTCCAGATTTCTGCAGTTACTCATTCTGGTGGTAAATCCCATATCATATTTAAGTTCTTCTGCAAAACTTGTTTTTTTTTTTTCTTTTTTCTTTTTGTCGTGGGTTGGCTCACTTTTGTGGATGTGTGTTAATCCCTTCTCTCCCTGATAGCAAGTTATTCAGCACAACTCAGATAATTAAACCCTCTGTGTTGTGGTCACCATCTGGGTGCAAGAGTAACTTAAACAAATATGATATGAGATGGCTGTGGTCTATGCCGGAGTGGATGACTTGGGACACTAATGCTATTATAGGATGGTTTGAGTGCTAGGAGATGCCACATCTATGTGCTGACATTGATCATAAAGCTATTGTCATCTACTAGGCATAGCCTCTCTTTATATGTTTCTCCACCAAAGTTTGGTCATCTAATGTCCAGTGCTGTTCTCCTAGTCTAAAGACCCACAACACTAAGTTCAGGAGCAAAAAAAGGCTCAGGAGCAAGATAAGTCCACTCTTTACAATCTGTAACAACAACAACTAAATACAAAATTAAAGCTTCAGTTGTGACTGAAAAAGCATTCTATTTATATATCAGTTGTTAACAAGGTTACTACTGGACTAGTGAACTCTTTTCAGGGAAGACTCTACTATTAGGAAAATTTGGCCAAAGCACTGAGAAACTCTCAAGAGCTGTCGTGTCAATTTTTATATCCAACTCAGCTACCACCAACTCAAGCAGAAAGCAGATGAAACATAATTTTAGCATATCATCTGAAGGACAACACACTCAGGAGTGCATCAACCCCCAGTGCTGCACTGCAATGTCAGCAATCCAGTCATCTGCAGTGGGAATAGAACCTATGGCCTACTGATCTTCCAGCACCAAAAGTGAATGTACTACCTGTTGCATCACAGACACCACAGCAAATTAGAGCACCAACACCTCAAATGCTGGGCATTTTCAGAAGTTCTTAGACTTCAAATGTAAAACTTGGTAAAATTTGGTACAACGCTTGACTATACATGAAGTGTCAAAGCACTTTTACAAATGCAGTATCAGCATTCGGAAACTGAATGCCAGTACTGAGGATCATATCTCCTGGCATCTTGCATATTGGGTGGCTGCCCTCCTCACCCAGTCTGATCATACCTCTGGTACTTACCCCCCTCAAACAGTGACAATTCATTTAGCTTAGATGTATTTCATGGTCCCAGTCTTAACTAAGCCTCAGAACCACAAGGACCACCTGCCTCACTCCAGCATGTTGGCATTATGCCTCACATCAAATAGAGGTCAGCAGGCATAATTACTCTACCAGGGTCTATAGGTGTCTGCCTGGGCTGCATAAATGAGCCTGGGTCTGATTCATTGCAATGATTTCTTCCCATTTCATTAATATAATTGGCTTGCTCTGTGAGATGTACAGACTTTGGCACACACTATTGGATCAGCAAGTGTTTTTGAATAGTGACACTTTGTGCTCCTCCACAAGGGTGACCCTACCTGCTGACCTGGAGCAGGAGACACTGTGAGCATAATGTATGAACAGTCTATGTTCATAAGGACCAGATCAAGGCATAGCTCTCAACAAATCTGAGAGACATTGCAAAAGAATCAGGGACAAATCCAGAAATAATAAAGAATAATAAAGGACAATTTTAAAATATTAGTATTATGAACTCGAGACATTGACAAAATAAGAGAATGTGACATTTTATGAAGTAAAATAAGTCTATACCTTTTATTTTTGTCATTGGTTATTAAGGATAATTCAACACCTTTTCTCCAAAAGTCACCAGTTTTATGATGGATTAAGAGGGACCAAGCTAAACTTTGAGTCCAAATCAGGGACATCCCTGAAAATCAAGGACAGTTGAGAGATATGGATCAAAGATATTATGTCTTCTAATGGGTATGATGAGTTTTTATTTTGTAAGGGGTAAGAACTTCTGAACACACCCAGAAACGGAGGTGTTGGTGCTTTAATTTATTGGCAGGTAGCTAAAAGTCTCTCAGTGTTACTGACAAGTAGCTAAACGTTCCAAATTTAATGGTATTCCTGTTAATAATTTGTTCATAAAGTACATTTAGAAATCATACACGGTCATTAGCGGATGTAAAGATTGTCCTATAGCAAGCTATAAGTTGATACTTTCTACTGTTTAGAATGAGCTGGAGGTCAATGAATTTTGTTTGTGGGTCTCTGGGAAATTTGTCTGGAGTTGATGTTGTCCTTAACAAATATGGAGATACCACCACAGTCAGCCATCTGGTATGAAAGCATGATAGGCACAAAAAACAAGTATAGTGGGAATACTTTCTTTACATTTAAACTACAAGAAAACATAGCCAAGCTACAGTTTTCACTGTGTGATACCTTAAACTTCCTGTAATAGAAGCCCATGGAATATATGCAAATGACCCCTTCAGGACATCAAATGTTTCAGCTATATGGCTTTGAATGTCCAAGACTTTTTACTTTTTAAGTTTTCCATTTAAACTAACCCCGGGATTCATGAAGCTTGCGCCAGGCGCAGGCGTAGCATAGGAGGTATAATGCCAAATATGACCGCCGAGCGATTCAGGTATGATCCAATTCCACGTGCACTACCAGCGTACGCAGCTCCCGGCGTAGGTATGCAAATCACCCCATGCACAGTACTGCAGCATGCAAATGAAGGCACATAGCGATTCATGAAGTGGCGTAAGCATAGCGTAAGCCTACAGAAATGTAAACCAAAAAAAATGGTTTACATGTAAACAAACAGAACATCGGAGCCTTGGAAGCGGACCAGACTCATGTATTATAAAGTTAACATATGCCAATCACTAAATATACAGCCAATGCCATAAGAAAAGATGCACAACACATACAAAATAACCTTTAATGTCATGGCCACAGTAACGCAAAGTACAACCGTAGGGCATGTGTGCGCAAACGGGAACAAAAGGAAATATATACAAATGTCATAAAATAGCAGTGTAATACAAATCATGATTTCACCATAATAGTCAATGGTATGCATGCTACACCACAACCAAGCTGTAAAGGTTGCTAAGGGCCTGTGACAGTGTTTGGCATGGTAACTATAAATTAGCAGTCAATGCCATGCAAATGAGGCAAGTAATAGTGAATCACAAACGTCCTGCCGGCCTAAGGATGTACAATACGGTGCAGCGCTACAACACCGAGGAGTGCTCTGGAGGAATACATGACATCAGCAGTGGGGTGTGCCACTGCAACTGTAAGCACATTGGAGCAATGCAAATCCGGGCTGCCTGTTGCTAAGCAAAGCCGCAGGACAGGGGCGTGGATGTAGGTATAGTTTTGCTCAGCTGAGAGCACACATGGTGCCCGAAAGTGCATGTGTATATGGATGAAAACGTGCCCGAAACCCGGTAAGTGGACTCATGTGCCATGCACCACAGCCCAAAAAGGAAATTTAGGGGAAGACAATAAGGAAATGCTACAGTAGGGTAATTGGAGTACAACTGAGCAATTATCACCTATTAACTCACAGTGGACAATTGACGCTAGCTAACAAGGCTGCTAGCAGCAACCTGCAGAACAGGATATGTGCACAGGGGCTTGGATGTAGGTATAGTTTTGCTCAGCTGAGAGCACACATGGTGCCCAAAAGCGCATGTGTACGTGGATGAAAACGTGCCCGAAACCTGGTAAGTGGACTCATGTGCTGCGCACCACAGCCCAAAAAGGAAATTTAGGGGAAGACAATAATGAAATGCTACAGTAGGGTAATTGGAGTACAACTGAGCAATTAACACCTATTAACTCACAGTGGACAATTGACACCAGCTAACAAGGCTGCTAGCAGCAACCTGCAGAACAGGATAGGTATGCATCGGATTGCAAAGAAAAGAGAACTGTAACCGCTGAGCAAAGCAAACCTGCAGTAGATTGGCAATAGAACACATTTCACAAGACAATCCTGGTTCGGGAAAGTACAACACAAGAAAGCAGGCTGCTGGATGCATGCCAGACAATGGGAAGGAAATCGTTAAGAAAAGTGGATGCAAGGGCAAGAGGCAATCCACTTAAGCTAAATGTAATTTAACACCAAAGGCAGCACAATAGCATTATCTGTGGTAAAACGCAAGATCCCCTGCAGCTCCGAATGTACATACACACCCTATGACATCATCAGTGTTCAAAGCACAATAGTATAAAGTGTGAAGGCACCTCACACACACTTGTGTATTCCCAAACACTGTACCATCGGTGTAAACACACAGGGAACTTTTACAATGTACTTGTTGGGAGCTGCCATAGCTGTGATTCATCAGCATGTGTTGGAGACTGAAGGTGTTGCAGAGGACGATGCTGACAACCACCTCAGGCCGCAGAGGAGGAGAAGAGTGTTCAGACCAAGGGTAACCTACCAGGGGCTACATGATCTGGAGATAGTAGAGCATTACAGGGTGGACAGGAACATCATACAGCAAATAGTTGAACTATGCCGACCACGCCTGAGAGCCAGAAACAACAGAGGGGAACCCATCCCAGTGGACACAAAGGTATGTTTAAGCCTGAGAATACTAGCCACAGGTACTTTTCAAAGGCCAACTGGAGATATCATGGGGATCTCAAAGGCATCAGCATCCAGGGTACTCCACCAGTTCCTGGATGCCATGTTACCACATGCCAGTGAGCATATATACTTCCCCCAAACTCAGGAGGAGTTGGCCAGCAATATGCATCTCTTCCCCCATGTGGCACACTACCCGGAGGTACTGGGTGCAATAGACTGTACACACATACATATCAAGTCACCACCCAGAGACCATGGTAGGTGCTATATAAACTGCAAGGGATACCACTCCATCAACTGCCAGGTCATGTGCAATGCCCAGGGCATTATCACAGATGTGTGTGCTGGCAGCCCTGGAAGCTACCATGACTCCCACATCTGGCATGCCTCACAGCTGTATCAGGTATTTGTCAGGGGGGACATCCCATATGGCCACCTTGTGGGGGATGCTAGCTATGCACTGGAGCCGTGGATGATGACTCCCATCAGAAATGCACACACACCCATGCAAGAATGCCATAATGAGGCACACACACAAACCAGAATCATCATGGAGCATGTGTTTTGGATGCTGAAATCACGGTTCCATTGCTTGGACATATCTGGTGGAGCCTTGCAGTACTCTCTAGGCACGTGTGTCCGCATCTTCATAGTATGTCCATGCTACATAATATGATCCTGTGGAAACAGCTGCAGCAGGGAAATAATGGTGAAGGTCCTCACAGCCCACCACACAATTGCCAAGGCCATCACATGCACAGAGGGATTCAGACCATGAACAACCTGTGCCAGCCCCAATAGGCAGATGGAGGCGTGCCCAATATGCCCATGCCTTGGCAAAGAGGGAATGTATAGCACATGCACTGACAGCGTAGGCCCCCTACAGACTGACACACTTCTCCACCTGCACACACAATAAAATGGATGGCACACACACAAGACCACCTGCAAATTGTAATGTATAGGTGGCCTACTGTGTGAATGCTATATAGGCAGCCCTCAACTATTGCACACACAACAGCTATTGGAACAAGGAAAGTCAACACCTGAACAGTAAACGAAGCTAACAGCATATGTTGATACTGTATGTATAGGTTCCCAGGTACAACGGTAGGTACATGCCCGATTGTCTGAGACCATTCAGCAGCCTAGGCAAAATGTGTCTGCTATCACCACCCCATCGGTCAACCAACAGTCCCTCTGTGGAGCAGAGCCAATTACGGGATCCACGTGTGTAACCACTGTTCCCCACCTACTCTGTATGGATTCCCCGGTGTGTTAATGAGGGATTCCATATAATGTAATTAGGGATGTAGTGCCAAAGCATGGGGAGTACCCATGAGAGGTATCCGCCACCCCAGCATTCTCCAGTTATGGTTGTGTGAAGGTGTAGCACATTATAGTTTGTGGATCACTCTGACATAGATCCCCAATGCTGGAGCACATCCATTAAACATCACTTGGACATACCATGAAGTGGTATCATCCATATGTAAGCTAACTGAGTTACACATTTGACTGCAGTATGGAGGAACAGCCGTAGTACAGTCCACATACAAAACACCATTAACACCTGTACAAACACCAGATGACCAAGTGGTAAAGCCACTGACTGTGTTGTGTATGTACTCGGTTCCACGTCCTGCAAGGTCCATTACGTAATCCCGATGGCACGTATAATGGATGTTGGATGTAGGTCATTAGAGCATGTGTAAGCACATGTTAGCGGGTTTATGCAGCAGCAAGTGATGGTAAGCGTCATTTAAACAGGACTACACGGATATGCGCAAAAGAGGTGTAAGCTTTGCCGAATTCTGCGCAGATCACGGTCAAGGATGTCCAGAACAGGTGAAACCAGCATTATTCACCCATGTACTAACAGTGCCTGCTCTGAGAGGTAAAACGACCACTGGCAGGAGTAGAACACGCAACCATGTACACAATCACCTACCACTAAGCTACCCAAGATGTACCAATGGCAGGTGTGTATTGTGACAGGTTAAAACACAAAAGGGCGGGGTTGAGCAAACAGAATACACTGCCATGTACCCTACGAAAGGTGTGTACACTCTCTCTCCTTCTCCCTGTCTATATATATATATATATATATATATATATATATATATATATATATATATATATAAAATAGGGATAGAAAGGGTGATAGAGAGATGTATGGAGATATATACGGAAATACATATATCTGTGAATATATAGACAGGTTAACGACATGTACACAACCATGGGGGTACAAATGAATAGGATACTGCCAACTACTGAATGCTTTACATACCGACACGCGTAATCATGAGGCTTAAAGACTGAAAGACCACAGTACCGGAACAGTATAACCGCGAGTAATATAATCACGATGTTAAGGGACATTTAGTTATTGCTGCCAGTGCTGCGGTCCAGGTAGGTACTGTGTTTAAGTGTGGTTCCGATTGCTGTAGTGTGTGTAAGTGCATGTTGAGAGTGCAGTGTGTGTTTCCATGGGACTGTAATGTGTGTGTGTGTGTGTGTGTGTGTGTGTGTGTGTGTGTGTGTGTGTGTGTGTGTGTGTGTGTGTGTGTGTGTGTGTTTGCATCATGGGTCTGTTCATGCTAACTCAGAGGTAGATTATTACAGTAGTTGTGGTCATAGCCGGCCTTAGGGATACGGTTACCACCTGTCCCACTTTGAGAGGGACAGTCCCTCTTTGGCCAGTTGTGTCCTGACAACAAATATTAAAAAGGGCAAATGTACTGAGATTGTAGAACATAATGATGTCCCATATATTAAGTAATAGTTGCATGAAATAGTTATGTCTGTCTCTCAAATACGTAAATTGTACAAGAAACATAATAAGCAGCTAAAGTGCTACAAGAATATGTCTTAATTTAGGGCAAAAGTAAGTTCTATCCTTTGCACTGACAGTGGGTTTGTGTCAGCCTCTAAACCCTGATGTGTGCTCTGCAAATGTCCCAATATAGCCAATTGAAAAGGTGGCAACTCAAGCAAAAGAGTTGGAGTCACCAACACAACTGCAATGAGTGCAAATATTAGTGACAGAAATACACGAGACAGCTTTCATGTAGCAACAGTTCAGTACATATCGATGTATTTCAGAGGGATTGAAGGATCAACCTCACCTGCATGCTATATAGGAACCAATTAACAATGGTTTAATGAATAAGCCTGCAATAACCATAGTATTAGTCTACTAAATGACAGGTCTACAATTAGGGAAGGGGCCCCCCACACACATATGGAATATGTATAAATGCAGTCCCCATAAAACTTTATCTGCTATGTACACCCACCTACATCTCCCCCACACCTGAAACAATTGCAATACATACTGTAATAACATCACAAACATCCACTCACTGAATGACATCTGCAGAAGTGTTAACATACCTTGTGAGAGACACACTTGTAATGGCACCATGTGAAATCATTGCTGTTGTACAATGGAACAGGCACCGATGTTACAGGTTTTGTTTGCAATAGTCTTGTATCAGATGGTTGAGATAACAACTACACTCACATGTAGAACTATTTACTCTAGCCGTCACACACAATCCACGGTGGACATGAATTCAAAGTATCTGTGTCTCTCCAAATAGCTGTTGCAATTTATCACAATACAATACATCCAGACCATCTCCCTCGAAGGTAGGGCAAAAGGACAATGCCCAAGTGGAGTATTCAATTATACACCACTGTTGCCATGTAATTGGCCAATGGAGTAGCTGCACAGCTGATGTGCATGTAATAATCTACTCTGGAACACCAATTGGTGGCAGGATACCACATGTTACAGGTATCCACGTATAAAACAATGGCTTGCCATATATTCAAACTGTATGCTCATACCATTGAATCATTTAAAGAGGAAAGGAGTAACACAGATATTATCGTATACTCAGACCACTAAGAAGGTATGTAGAACACGCAGTATGTTAGTTTATGTACTGCCTGTTCTGTATTAATGAATTAATGAAAGTGTACGCAATGCAGACAGTGGGAAAAGGTATTATGTAGTGATGTCTTGTTGAGCATAGTAACACTTGTAGAAATTGTGTGTACTGCTGTGGGCCACAAGGTAAACACCTCAGACACCACAAGTGATGCTACATAAGGGCTTTAAACATAACAATTCCACTCCAGCCGCTGTTGGTGGTAGGATTTGTCCAACAAGTACGTGCCATAACAGGGGATATTTTATGTTGATATACTGTAACAGTAGGCATATGTTTGTTTGTTTGTGTCTTTCGGCTTTTCCCGGTTAGGGGTCGCCACAGCAGAAATCCAGTCCGCTAACGATTGGCAGTAGATTTTTATGTACTGGCTTTCCGGGCCTAACGCACAACCTTCAAAGAAGGAACGCCCATTCACGCATGTCGCTACACAGAAAGCGCTCTGAGAATCGAACGGGCAACGTCTAACTGTGAGGCAACAACACTACCGCAGCACCACCACCGCAGTACTTTTAACAGTAGGCATATGTATGGGCGTATAATGAAAATAACATGCCTAAGGTGGTCCTGCTGTGCAATTATGCTTTGCATTGTGGGATATGGTTTCAAATATGTGAAAAGTACAGTATTGTAGGTAGATATGTCAAATATTTTACATAGCATGACTGGTATATTATGCAAACATAAGGTATGTGCATTGGACTGTATAATACACAATAACAGGATACATATGTCTTGTAGTCACCAGTCAGTGTAACAGCATGATAGCTAATTGAAATGGAAGAGCTATTCAATTATCCATGCACAAAGAACATGTAATAGCTTCATAGGTTCATAGTTAGGTACTATGCCGTCTGGCCAAGTCCATTTGTAAGCCCTAATACAGTGTTGTTACTGGTGGCACCTCCCTAGGTTAGTGTCCTGTGCCTTTGAACAGCACAGCCATTTGTTTCCTGCACCTGTGGACAGCACAGCCACTGCAGTAATCCCTGGCATACATGTCTGTTCCCCATCCAGCCATCGAGGTATCTCACGAAGAGTGCTAGTAAGGGTCCCTGCCTGATGTACATAGGAATCATGTTCCAAAGCATGGTGAGTGTCCGTTTCAGGAATGTATCCCTCCAGAACATGCTATTCATCATTGCATTTGGGTACATATCCCAGAGCATGTCACTCTCAGTGGCTTTTGTTTATGTTGCTTATGTGGAGCATATCCATCAATATTGGTGTGGACATGGGCCTTGTATGTTCAGCAGAGGTCACCTCTGAGTACGCAGTATGCAAATGACTACAGTTGGGGTTTCAGTAGTTGTGCTGCATACGTCATCCTTTGGAGGTGAGTAATACTGTTGGTGCATTAATGTTGTGGTATTTAAAGCCATTGCTGTCCCATAAGGTACACCCCAAAGGGGGTGTTGTACCCCTGAATGTGTTTCATAAGTCAGGAGTATAGAGGTACAATGGCAGCCTTTGTTCCGGATACAAACCATTACAGATTAGGGTGGCCAGGTAGAAGGATATCCACGCCCCCTTGGCAATAAGGTTATCAAAGGAGTGGGTGCTATCTATGTGTGTACTAAGATCCCTTATAATGTCTTATGTATGTAGGGGACTACCACCTATGTGATAGTCACAGGGTGATTGTTGTAATCCAAAGGGGATGTCTATGCACCATCTGCCATGCTGCTTGAGGCCATGTTACCGACACCAGGTATCCATCATAGTGATATCCGTATGGATGGTGTGTATATTAGCTGGTGAATCAATCATGGCCCCTAGTTTGCAGTCATCTGGAAACCTATTCAGGGAAAGTCTTTCTGTGCTAGACTGTGCCTCAGGGAAGCATATAATGAACATGAGGGTCCCTATGACCGAGGACTGGGGTATGCCAAGTGTAACTGATGTACAGTAGGAACTGCGGTATGCTACCCTCACCGCCTGTGCCCTGTCCATGAGCCACTTTGCATAACATCTCAAGACGTATGGGTTGCTGTGCAGGTGGATGTGTATATTGACAATACCAGAATGGTGAATGGTGTTGAAAGGCAATGAGAGGGCAAGGTAGGCTGTGTGGACCCCTTACCATCATCTACTACCTTGGTAACTGTCTCACAGGACTCCACCAGGTGTAGGAGCCATGGTGTGGCCCTAACAACTCCAACCTGGGTGGTATCAAAGGTTTGGAGGCCAACAATGTCTCTGTGATTGACTTCCATGATGATGTTCTCAATAGCCTTGCAGAACAGTCTAGTCAGGCGTATAGGGCAATAGTTCCTCTGGTCCATTGTGGCGCCACCTCTGTGGAGTGTGATAACTGTTGCTGTGCACCATTCAGGGTCCACAATGCATGATACAAGGCTATTAGTGAATCTGGTGCCCAAGTGGGGAGCCATGTTGTTCTGAGGTTTGTGTAAATCGCAGCCTGGGATGTTGGATGGTCACATGGAGTGTGTGTTCCAGGCTTTAGAGAGAACAGGTCTGAACAGCGTAGTTGTGACCGCAGGGACTTTGCATTGATCCTGTATAGATGTGGGCCCTTTAGGGTGTGAGAGGGGTGTAAAGTTAGCTGCCAGGTTGTTGCCAATATCAGTCGGTTCTGTAATGTTTCTGCCCAACCATTTTATGTCAGAGCAGATGTGGGTATTGCCATCAAGAGTAGTGACATACCTCCATAAAGCTTAGTCCTTAGCTTAGTCCTTTGAATGTGTCACATTAATGTTTACGTAGCTAGTGTTGGAGGATGTAAGAAGTGATCCCAGAATCCTACTGAGGCTGACTAGGGAGCTACCCCACCCATGGGAGTGTACCCTACTTTGCAACTGTCTCCTTCTGTCGTGCAGTATGTCCATAGTGGTGGACCCCCAGAGGGGTGTCCGTTATGTGGTGGGTTTGGGATAGCATGATCCATGCAGTCATGTAAGTGCTAATGAAGTACAGTTGGGAATGTTTCTGCATTTGTAACTATATTGTCCATCTGCACGGGTGTCATGGATTTTACTACTTCTGTCATACAAAGTGTGAAGTTGGCTTTGTAGAAATATTGTACTGTGTTTTCTGTGAAGGGTGTGGTGCCGGGATGTGGATAACAAGGGTGATTAGCATATGTTCGGAACTGACCAACGAGGAGATACCCCAGGTGTGTAACACCAGTCACACATGTTGGTAATGTCCAGGTCTACGATATTGTTGGCCTTGGTGGCAGTGTGTATAGTTTGATCCAGCCGAATGGAGTGCATTAACCCACAAAAGTGTTGGCCTAACGTGTCGGTGCATGAGTAGGTATCACAGTTAGGTGTGGGGTAGTGTCAGTGTCACATCAGTGGTTCTCGAACACAAAAGGCAACTGCAGTATGTAAAAGAACTCACTTTATTCCTTAAGCATTAAGTTAGCTTTTCGTACGCACTGTGTACGAACTTCATCAGAGGGTAAATTAATTAGATAGCTACATCCTTTAAGTAACTTCCTGCTGATCAGCTGATGTTCCGTTACTTGTTATATTAACATTTTAAACACTTTTAAAGTAGAATAAAAACAAATTATTTAAATAATTTAAAAACCAGCATCAATTCATAAACCTTTGGAAACCTTTTAAAACAAGCATCAATTCATAAGTTTCAATAATAATTTTTTGAAATAAGCATTAAAAAATAACTTTTAGCAGATCGCTAAACTAGTAATAATATATTATTAGAACTTCTACTATTCAATTTAATGTTCCTGTAAATGAACATATATATCTAATATCCCAGAGTTATATTGAAATATATGGGAACTAATATATCATCTGTTTATACAAACACAATACCTGTTTAAAAAAATTTTGTAATAAATAAACATTATGTTGCTATTAGCAATCCAACTATTTGCGTATTTTACAGAGTTTATAACTAGTAAAATTTAACAAAATGTACCACAAGTATATATACACATGTTTATTTTAGAAAAGTATATTATACATTTGTATATCAAATATAACAAATGTGTATAGAAATAAGTATATCATGTGAATAGCCCTAGCACTTATTTGAATTCGACTGCATTACCTTTTGAATACAGTCTGACACTTACATACTGTTCCGATTTCTCATTATTGAGAAATATTTTTTATAAAAATTGGAACATTTTGAAAGAGAATAAGGAATTAATAACAAAATTAGGTGACAGACCCAAAATAACAATAAGGCATGATAAAAACTTCAAACAAATATTGGATACTATTAATAATAATACCAACATAACTTCAAGTTCCAAAAACATGTCGATATGTGGCAATTGTCCCTATTGTAAATACATTCACGTAGGACAACATATTATTATTAAAATAAATGGATTTACTTTAAGAAGTAAATTCAAAAACAACTGTAATTCAAAGATGGTTATATATGTGGCAATATGTCAGATATGCCACTGTTTCTATGTGGGCAAAACTATCAGAAGACTTCGAGATAGAATATATGAGCATGTGTATAACATCAAAAAATGCAACGGGGAAAATGCTCTTGCAAGGCATATTAGTGAATTTCCAGATCTTAATTTTAAATTTTGGATATTGGATCAACTTACACCAAACATTAGAGGGGGACCAATTGAATTACAATTGGAACGTTTGGAACTTATTTGGCAAATTAGATTATTTTCATATTGCCTACCCGGATTAAATGATATATGTTCCATTATGCCTATTTTAAAACTTCGTAGCCTAACAAGGTAATTTTCTCCCTTTTTTTCCTTTCCACATCCCCCCATCCCCCCCCCCTTCTTCCCCCCCCCTCACCTCTTTGGGACAATGTACACATGATATACTTATTTCTATACACATTTGTTATATTTGATATACAAATGTATAATATACTTTTCTAAAATAAACATGTGTATATATACTTGTGGTACATTTTGTTAAATTTTACTAGTTATAAACTGTGTAAAATACGCATATAGTTGGATTGCTAATAGCAACATAATGTTTATTTATTACAAAATTTTTTAAACAGGTATTGTGTTTGTATAAACAGATGATATATTAGTTCCCATATATTTCAATATAACTCTGGGATATTAGATATATATGTTCATTTACAGGAACATTAAATTGAATAGTAGAAGTTCTAATAATATATTATTACTAGTTTAGCGATCTGCTAAAAGTTATTTTTTAATGCTTATTTCAAAAATTATTATTGAAACTTATGAATTGATGCTTGTTTTAAAAGGTTTCCAAAGGTTTATGAATTGATGCTGGTTTTTAAATTATTTAAATAATTTGTTTTTATTCTACTTTAAAAGTGTTTAAAATGTTAATATAACAAGTAACGGAACATCAGCTGATCAGCAGGAAGTTACTTAAAGGATGTAGCTATCTAATTAATTTACCCTCTGATGAAGTTAGGTACACAGTGTCTGAAAAGCTAACTTAGTGCTTAAGGAATAAAGTGAGTTCTTTTACATACTGCAGTTGCCTTTTGTGTTCGAGTATCAGCTTTTTGTGTTTCAACGTTCACATCAGTGGTTACCGTTTGAACCCTACTTTCCAGTACACCAAGAAATGAGACCCGTTAACCGTGGGGTATGGTGTGGAATCCATAGCAAGCTACAATTTGTATAGCAGTTCTGGCCACAGTTAGTTGTACTTGGATTGCCTCCAATGCATCGTGCTAAGCAACCAGCATGGAGGTGTATACATCCCTGTGAAATATGGACACACCTCCGCCGTGGGTGTTCCGGTCCTGGTTACATGTCTGAAAGGTGTGGTCTGTGTAATAGCCTGTCAGTGCAGGGGTGCTCTCTGGAGTCTAGAAGCAGGTCACAATCACCGCAGAGACATTGAAGTGGTCCATTATAAGGAGTGCCTCGGATGAGTGCGTTTGAGATGAAGATGTCAAGCATTGAGTAACAATACCCTCAGGATTTGCTTGCCTGTACCTGTTCTGGTGGTGAATATGTGTCTGAAATGTGTCTAAAACAGGCAGTATAGGAGCAGCAAGAGCCTGAGATGTTACCCATAATCCCAGGGCCGACAGGTGCAGGCCATCTGTGGCAAAGCATTGTGGTTTGTCGATCATGTCAGTCAAAGCAGACAGATACTGGATACCCTTGGAATGACACCAGAAGCATAGGCAACTGTTGACATGAATAATTCTGTCATTCTACTGTGTCATCAGTCTGGACTAATGCAGAATACTTCTCAGGGCTAGGGTGATACCTGCCTGGGCTACAAGATCGGAGAGCTATTGCATGTCCCTGTACATGTAGTCCAGGAAGTTACATCTCAGGGCATTCACACTAACGTGGAGAATGACAGTCATATTGTACCTGTTGAGGAGTGACCTGAGTGCATAGGTCATGTTGTGGATCCTGTTACCCGACAGCCAGATGACAGTGACTATTACCTTGTGTGGCCTGCTGAGTGGGACATCAGGGTGACCACCTACAGAGTCACCTATGACTAGAGTGTTGGGTATGCTATAACACCCTATAGGCTGTAGTTGATGGGCACACATGAGTCTGTGGGCTATAAGTAATTGGTGTTGTGTTTGGTGATGAGGGCTGCCTCTGTTGCCTACATAGAGTAGTATGGTGAGGCTCCACAAATATTGTACTCTTACTATGTGTGGCCTGTGGTGGTGGAGATCTACTGAGACTATGTGATGAGTGGGGTGTGCTGCAAATGTTTATCATCCCCACATGATTGTCAGGGTAAGTCTGGGTTGGAGAGAGCATTACCTCCACCATGGCTACATATGTGCATCTCCCACAGGCTATAGTGTCGTATGTTAGGAGGTGAGCATTGACTGTGTACATGAGGCGATTGCTATATTGCCACATGTTGCCCACATTCGTCATATAGACAGGCAATAACACTGGTAATTGACATTTGGACATGCCTGTCTAGTCAACCATTACTCACAACATATGTGAGGTAAGTGTGTACAACAGTTGTTGTACTATAAGCATGCTGGAAATGTAAGGACAAACAGTGTTTACCTGTAGGAAATGAGTAAGATTGAGTGATAAAGTAATTAGTAGCTCATGAAGTGTGTACATGTTCTGAACAAGTGCTGAGCATGAATAAGCAATACAGATAGGGTGTTGGATAATTTAAACTCACTGCCCCCCCAATAGGTACACAGTCACATATCCATGAACATGACAGAGCCCCTGTAACCATAACTATGATGGTACAAGGTACACTCCGGCTGCATGTGACCTGTCCAAATCCCTGGTCGTATAATACACATATGGCAAAACAGTTGGCTCTACACATACACTGCCATGTAAAACATAGGCACATGGCAGTCTGTGTAAATACGGAATGGATCACACTAACAGTTATCACAACCCACAAAGTGGAGACGCCACTCATAATGGGAGGCACAGCACTACTACCCTGCTGAGTAAGGTCTGAAAGCCTATGAACCTTAATCAATGTAGATGTTGTTAGCAGTACAGATGTAGATGACAGTACCAATGAATATACACTGCACAGCATACCTGTGACAGGTCAGAGGACATCATCACCCATACTGTGTTCCACCTACACTCAGTATACTACATGTACCATTGTATGTCACAGGTCTGTTCTATCAGTGGCCTGTTCACAGAAGCAACACTACAAAAGGTGTCCGAGTGACATGTGCATAGCACACCAGTGGCAGCTACAGTAAAACAGGGTTAATGTATTGTACTCCCCTGTCATTGTAGCCCATACCACACAGAAAATGGGTGGCATCAGCATATGTGAGAATGTGAATGGCCATGACCTAGGAGCAATAGCTGACTCAGTGTTGTGGACAGCATACAGCATGGGCTTTGTGGGTGAGGTGCATGACATATGTGCACAATCTGACAGCTGCTTATTGCATTGTCACCGCTATGTTAATAACTTTGTACCCATTAACTACCACCTCGGCAGCAGTCAATATTATGGACACTGTGTGTAAGGGATAGTGCTGTGTAGTTTACCTCCCTGAGCTACTGACATCACCAGACCTATTAGGTAGTCATAAGAGGCAACCCACGTCATGACAGGGTGCCATCCATGAGCATGGAGATCATTGGACAGTCATACTCAGCACTCACATGACCAATATCGGATCACATATCACCTTTAAGGGGTATTGGCCATGCTTGGATGGGCATCACCAGCCTTCACAATCCTCATCTCCACTATGCAGCATGCTGCCTACCCTGCATAAAGACATGTACAACACTGTGATGTTGGACATGCTACACGTACATATCCTGATCTGAAAGACATACGTCGTGAACAGCCACTATCCTAATACAAGGGTCACCACATGCTGGACAGATCCCTGTGCCATACATGTGACATACACCTGCCATATCATGCAACCCTGTCCAGCAAAGCTGCACATGTCATCTCTGTCATACATGGTGCGATGACCGCATGGTAGATGTATCAGTGACTGTCTGGATCAGTAATGTGGCACTGATTCACCTGTCGCCGGGAACATGGCTGTCGGATACAGCTAGTAAACCTGATATCCTATGCCCATACATGGCCCAGGGCATACACACTACTACATGATCTTGGCCGTACATGCTATAGTTGATAACCATCCCTGCGAATACCATCCGGCTAGCCATTCTCCCATGTGTATCACATGTGCAACACCTGCGATATGTGGCAGGATGTTGAACTGTTGTACAGTGCCATGTAGATGTATATGGCAAAACACATGCTTGTAAATGTTTCTGTGCGCATGTCTGCATTGTCACTGCCCATGTCCATGAAGGCAGTGTATGTGATGATATGTGACATATACACAGCATCAAGGTCAACAGCATTAATGTGCACACATCCAGGCATGTGCTGATAGGTAGGAACCCCAGTACAGGCAAACAGACATGCCCACATCACGACAACATTTACATGGAGTATGAGCAATGTAATGAGGTGACACACGTATATGGTGATAATATCCAATCCCCATCGGGTGTTACATGTGAGTAAAACAAATATGTCAGTTGTGTGAGTGTCATGACGATTTGCAAAGACAACTGTTCATAAGTACTAAATGTAATACACATGAATGTGCATCTCTGAGATACTATGACCTGTCTCCATCATTATGTCTTACAGATAATGCCTCGATCATGACTGCCAGCATATAGCCGCTTGGAGGATGATGCCCTCATACCATACCTCCATGATAACTATGAGGTACTGTTCAGCCATGTGCCACAGCATGCCCAGCAGCGTGATGACCTGTGGCAGGAACTTCGCAGGAGGGTCAATGATGTGGGTGGCCATAACCGCACCTACCAGCAGGTGCGCAGACACTGCATGGACCTGATCCGACATGCAAAACAGCGTGCCAATGCAATCACCAGGGAACAAGGTGGAACAGGTGGAGGGCCACCAACCCAGCCCCCATTCACACCTACCGAGGAGCTACTCACCAGCCTGGGGACCCCATCAGAACAGCATCCACAAACTCTAGCTGCCATCGTGGAGGTGGGTGTCTCCCAACCACAGAGCCTGGAGTTGCCTGGTAAGTCACTACTGCTATAAATATTATATCCTATTTAGTCGCACATGTCACTGAACACTATGTAATGTAACATCATATGCAAGGTATATTTACACACATGTCGTATACTATAGTATGCTTCCTGTGTATGCACACATGTGCATACTCCATAGTATATGCTATTGTACTGGCGAATGTGTTAACATGCAAAGTGCATCCTGTAGCTGTCATACAGTCATGGATAATGATCTAACTGCTGTGTCACCCCTATACAGGTACCTCTGGTGTGCCACAGAGACAGCAGTCCATTGCAGGTGAGACAGTTATAAGTATCAGGCATGTGAATGCACAGATCTATTCGCCATGTGGCCAGTTAGCACATGTACACATAATGTATGGTCCAGTCACAATATACAGGTTGCAGCTTTCATCAATCACACTGGCTACCCATGTGCAATATATAAAAACCAAATGAAACAACAATATGAACCCACAGTAACTGTCATTGCTAGATGTGTGGACAGCTATCCATACAACAGTGGAGGCGTTGTTCAATGTAGGAATATGTACTATACATCAGAACAACACATGTGGGATACGCAAACAGTACTACACAGTGAGCTGGTATATGGGAAGCCCACATGATCCACCATTGTGGAATGTGCCCCTGCAATGAGTGCAGACATTGTGATGTGCCAGCGGACATGTCCCAGACATGTAGTGGTCCGGCTGCAACATTGTCACACTATCCCATAAAACATACCCCACATACCAAACATACAACTCTTTGTCTGTATAACCCTGTGGACACTGGAGTATCTGACATCTATGGGTGTATGTCATATGGGTCAACACAGACATGTGACATAGATGGCCATCACACACATCTGGCCAACACATGTTCACACATGGCCATGGAGGATGGCCAGAGACATGTAGTAACAAACAGTAGATGTGATGTGTATGTGTGTACACCCTGTTGCACATTGTCTACACACATGGTCCAACTATAGCCTTTGTTGAATGGTTGTATAGTCGATGTGGAACACTGGACATCCTAACAGCCTGTGCACAGCTTGTGGAGGTGTCACTTAATTTGACCACAAAAGATGTGTTGCACATCATGACTGTGTCACAGCATGAAAGTAGTCACCTGTACAGCTTCCACATACATACACAGATACCACATCAGGCCAGAGATACCATACATTTCCCTTGCTGCTGTTGGACATCACTGTCAGCCGTGCACCTCGTGTGTGTGGTACATAAATGTATGTGGAACATGATGTATTGAGCAGTCTGCCATGTGTGGACATGGTTGACAGGCAGCTAAGACATGTTAGCAGTTGTGCAGGGGTGTCATCGGTATGTCATCCGGTGACCTGTCACATATGACACAGCATGATTTAGTGTGTATACACCTCAGCGACGTAGGTCACAATCCACAGTGTGTCTGTATTGTGTATGCACACAGTCATGGCTATGCACTGTATGTGTATTCCACACTGTATAGCAATAGAGAAGCCTCATGATTCCATGCAATAGCACTGTATCTGTACTTCACACTGTATAGCAATATAGATGTCTCATACCACCCTCAATGGTCATACACATCTGCTAAAAGTGCATTCTATCTGTAGGGCATACAGACAACACTGCAATGTGACACCATTACACCGCTGTACATGTGTCAGGACACCATTGTGTCAAACATGTATGCATGTCACTGCACACATCAGCAGATTACATGTCATGCTACATGTTAATGTCAAGGACATATGCCTCATATCAGCCATGTGTACTGTTAACCTCTGCTGGTACACATGGTGTATCACAGGGATGCATGCTTACTACCATGATTGTATGATATGCATGGCTTCTGCTATGACACATGCATGCTGTTGTGTGCAACCCAGGGATGTAATCTAACTAACACTGTTAATGTCTGAGCTGCATGCTGTCTGCTGTATCACATGCATGCTGCATGCCGTCTGTCATATCACATGCATGGTTGTCTGTGTGTGTCTGTGTGTGTGTCTGTGTGTGTCTCTATTGTAATGTAGAGTCTTCGTTTGCCTTCACAGGTGATGTAGGTGCGTTGCCCTCCTGTGGTCCATCTGATGTTAGTGTCCCCACGGACTCTAGCAGTGATGAACATATGCTTGAGGTACAGGCAGGGTTGTCAGGGGCTGAATCTGTGCCTTTGGTTGCCATCCCACCTATATCCCCCTCTTCCCCGCACACAGTTCTCATGCCAACACATACCCCATCACCAGTGGCCATAGAGGAAGGACAGTTACCATGCATTAGCTTGGAACAGGAATGTGTGGTGGCAATGGAAGGTGTGTCATCACACCATGGTGTCAGTAAACTGATCGCAGATGTGCCACACAGGCATATGACCAGTGCTGCTCATAGGAGGACCCCTGGCCGACATGCACCTGCATGACAGAGCACAGCAGCTGGTGTCACCAGACACATGTTTCAGACTGTAATGGCTGCACAGGCATGTGCTGAATGGCAGAACAGAGAAGGGTAGAGGCTTAGAGGGCAGCTATCCATTCTTTAAATGAAAACATCCAGGCATTGGCAAATGCTCAACAGCAGATTGCTGACATTTTGTACAGGCGATTGGGTGACATGGTTGGAATCCTTGACCGTGGCATGGCAATCCATGAACGTGAGCTGTCTGTGCTAGAATGTCTGATAGGAGTGAGGCATAGGCAGGATGTAGGCCAGCTACACCACCTGGTGCAGGTCTACGCAAATGAGCTACCTCACATGCCCACTCCCATAGTGCCAGTAGCAGCAGCAGTGCAGCTGGTGCTGTGCTGTCCACACCAGGACACAGCAGGCCACGTGGACTTGGCCCTGGATGGTCCCAGTGGGGACACAGTTCCAGTGGACATGTGTCATCGGACAGTACCCATTCTGTACCTCTGTCTGGTAGTGCCTGTGCAACCCCTGGCAGGCACAGGTCATGTGGCCATGGACGGACACAGTGAGCTCTACATCCTGGTCTGTACAATCTGGAACTGTCAACAATACCCCTGTGTAGGCCGGATACATGGCAGAACTGTTTGCATACATACACGCACACACCAGAAACATCTGTAGGGCACCAACACCCTCATGCATAATAACCACACATGTCCAAGTAGATTACAGGCCCTAACCCACACACATGATGTCATCCACTGGTGCAGCCTAGGCCCCTGTCAAACATTATCACCCTGTGCATATGATAATGCCTGTGCCGCATCCCTGTCATCCACACCATCGGTGCAGGAACATGCTCATATGGTCTGATGCACAGGGTGAACAGAATAGTGAGATAGTTGTATATTACAATTGTTGTGTACTGTTGGCACGCAGCAGACATACCATGTAGTACAGAATTACACTGCATTGTTTTATGTTCACAGTATGTGTCTTGGTAACAACAGTCACAGCATGTTGGTAATGATGGCCTGAATCCCTCCTGAAGGTCTAATTGCATGTGCCATTATGTGACAGTGTTTGCGGTTAGAATGCATTGTTTTATGTTCACAGTATGTGTCTTGGTAACAACAGTAACAGCATGTTGGTAAGGATGCCCTGCTTCCCTCCTTCAGGTCTAATTGCATGTGCCATTAAGTACCAGTGTTTCCAGTTTCACATGTGTAAATGTGGAGTACTCACAGGCATGGATGACAATACCAGCATGCTATACGTAGCCTCTACCTCACTGTTAGTAAGGCTGATATTCCATAGATCTCTTCACACCTACTGATCCAGGAGTATGTGAGCTGTGTACTAGGCTACGGTGGCTTGGGACGGGACATCCATACCAGGTGACTTCACAGGTACATCTACATGGTGCAGGGGGTTTACACTGTGATCTAGCTGATGTCAAGGGTGGGGGCCAGTTGATAGCATGAGGACTCACTGTGTAGCAGTAAAACACTGTCACATTACAGGATGTGAACACACACAGACATACACAGACACACACAGTAACACGCCCACACTCATGGGGTCAACGACACTGTAACGCACATGATAGTGTTAAGGTGAGGACCCCTGCCTATGTGCTAATCACCATTACAGTACTCTGCATCCACATGACGCCACACAGAGAATGAACATGTACAGGTAGTCAGTAATGAGTAAGACTGACGGCATCAACAGGGTAGTAGACTGCATCACCTTGAGGGGTTAGTGGCCCTACCTGTTATCAATGGTAGCATACATCCTCACTCCATGCACCAAACAGCCATACATACATACACATGCACACACTGTACTCCACATGTCATGCACATACAGATAGCTAACATGTGTGATATACACACCACCCCTGCCTATGTCTTGCTGTCTGCACTGCAGTATGTACAGATCTCTACAACAGTGTACAGGGGTGGGTAACAATTGGGATGTATTCCCCACTATACGTGACATATATGGTCACACAGGCAAACACACATGGCAGTACTGTGAAACAAACACCTGCTATCTTCTGATACATCTGACAGACATGCAGCAGTATTGCCCACATTACAATGTGTACCGACGCTACCTTTGGCAAGTGTGCTGCTATATGCACACAGGAGGATGTAAGTGTTACAGGTGTCAACTGCTTTACAGTCCGTGACACCCTGACCGCTGTGTAGGTTGAATATCTTCACCTTCAATTACCGGAAACATAGCTTACTGTTTGCACATGTTATGGTAGGATGGCTTGTGACACACTTGTGAGCTGTCTTCAGCAAACATCCACCTGCAAAGGTGGCCCATCACTTTATGTACACACATCCATCCATACCTGATGTACATCTTACCGTATTGTCAGTATTTCACCATATACAGGTGTCAATGATGGGACTGCATTGCAACTGCACGTTGTAGTCAAACACAAATAAACTGCAAACATCAGCTACTGCCCATGCATGGTAGCTGAATGCACACCTCTACATGTACATGTGTATAGGTCCTACATTCCTGTCATGTAGCCATGTTTGTATGCATTGCAATTGGTGAACATGTGTGACATACATGACACATGGACTGTTGTATGCTATGATAGTTGTCATGGGTAACCAGTACAGAGGGAATGTTAACTCAGTCAACATTGCTACCTTATGTACTGTTAGCATTGAACAGCCATGGACCTACCTTCCATGTGCATGCGTGTAATCACTGTAGCCACGTGTCTGCACGAAGGACAGCATTAGCTATGCTATATACATATGTGTTGTGTGTGTGTGGGGGGCATGTACATATCCATGGCGGTTACATGTATGTCACATCCAAACATGGGTGTGTCGCCTGGTGTACAGCAACAGTTATCTGTTACAGCTGTATAAGACCCAGGGCCCCTGTTATGTGTACAGCCAACCTGGTTATGAATAGTGGTATCAGTGCATTGCATAACACATGATAGAACCCTGTCAGTACATGGGTAGTCTGCACAGTTGCTGTACAGGTAGGCACAGTCCACTGGTCATGAGTAACATGGTGTTGTACTAATATATGGATGTGTGTTGCTGGTCCAAGGACACGGTGATGTGTGAGGGCTAAATACTACAGTGTGACATTTACCACTGTGATCTGCACCTGACACACCTGTGATGGCTTTTGAGAGTGTACTGGTCAGTACATGTGAGTGGCCCTCATATACGTGGGGACACTAACACCTGGAGCAGTCCGTAACGGTCTTATGGCCCACATGTCTGTATCTGAGGTATACAGTGGTAGTGCTATTGTGCACAATTGAGCCTTATGCCAGGTGTTCCTCACTGCATAGACGTCAGTATTCCCCATTGTTGGATCTAGATTGGCAGCTATGATTACGAACGCTACACATCTAGCACTATTTAGCATACACATACAATGCAGTTGTCCTGTAGGTGTCAGGGTGTTTACCTGGTCTCAGGTTCTTCGTCTATGTATGGTACTACATGTGCGAAGTACCCACTCCTGCCAGGACAACACCACAGGTGGTATTTAGTGTGCCAGGTTTAGACTGGTACAGCTAAGGTGATGGACAGCAGCAGACATTGTGTAGAAGACATATGTCGTACAGCGTTCATGCTAACAATGATGACTATCGACACACTGTGCCCTTCCCTGTTTATAATCTGTGTGCATACAAGACAGCCCTTCACTACTAAGTGTGTGAGCATGCCCAGTACGCTGTTATGTAGATGGACACATAGTAGCACACGTCAGTCTGGAATGCACTAAGTGTGTGAGCATGCCCAGTGACATCTTGTGTCGGTTGTGTGCCCCTGTGTATGGGCATGACCATAGGTTCATAGGTTCATAGGTTTATACTAGGCTATCTGCCCTAAGGCATTTATAAGCCTAGCCCAAATTTTTGTGGCTTACGCCACCCCTTATATGAAAAAATACTGTGCCCATTAGTTTGTTGTGCCTCTGTCCAGCAGTGACACAGAGATGATTCCCGGGGTAAACCTACGATCTCCCATCCACAGGTCTAGATTTCTCTTGAACAGAGTCAGCGAGGTGTTCTGCCTCACATGGACCGGGATTTTATTCCACAGCATAGGGAGTCTCTGAGTGATAAATCTATCCCTCCAGCACGTCCTATTTATATCCATGCTAAGGTTTAAGTCGCTTGCTCTAGTGGTTTTGGTGGATTTGGATTTTTTGAGGTGGAGCATGTCCATTAATTCCGGGTTGGACATGGCCTTGTATGTCAGGCACATGTCACCTCTGAGCAGATGGTATGCGACTGAATAGAGCTGGAGTTTCTTCAATCTGGCAGCATATGACAGATTTTGGAGTCCCTTTATCCTTTTGGTGAGGAACTTTTGGGTCTCTCCAATTGCTGCAGATGTCGGGTGAGATACATCCCGAATGGGGCATTGTACTCGATCATTGGTCTGATAAGTGAAGAGTACAGAGGAACAATGACCTCACTAGATCTGGATGTGAATCCCTTCATGATCAGGTGGGCAATGTAGAAGGTCTTTCTAACCACTTTAGCAACGTGAGTGTCAAAAGAAAGGCCACTGTCAACCTGGGTCCCCAGGTCCCTGATAACCTCTTCTGTGCTTAGTGGATTGGCACCTATATGGTAGCTTGGGGTTACCTTGTTTTTCCCGAAGGGTATGACTATACATTTTTTGGCGTTTAACTTCAGGCCATGGCTCTGGCACCAGCTATCTGTTTCCGTGAGTCCCTTCTGAAGGATATCCGTGTCCGATGCACTTTCCACTATAGCGCCCAGTTTGCAGTCGTCTGCAAACTTTGTCAGCCAAAGTCCACCCATTTTGGCCTGTACTTCTGAGAAGTAGATGCCAAACAATAGGGGGCCAAGGACCGAGCCCTGTGGGACACCACTTGTGACCGGCTTGGAGTCTGACACAGCGCCAGCAACTCTAACCCTGTGGGTTCTGTCCTTAAGCCAGTTTGCAACCCATCTTGTGACATATGGGTTTACATTTAAGCTGGTACGTTTTTCTACAATACCCGAGTGGGGTATTGTGTCGAAAGCCTTTGCAAGGTCAAGGTAGGCTGTATGGACTGCCTTTCCCTCATCAATGGCCTTGGTGACTGTTTCGAAGCTCATTGTTATCCTGTATAGTGATAGTGGTCATCCAAGCATCAGTTGACCATACCCCACTTCAGGATGGATTCCTACATTTAACACACTGGTTCACAGGTATGTACACCGTAACTGCCAGCATCCATGTCGATGTCTGCATTACTAGAAGGTCATATTGACTGTCTTGCAAGGTGTACTGTCTGTGGCACGTCTCGTATCTAAGTAGTGTTGTACTAGTGCTCTGTAGATAGCCAGTTGTCCTGTTCACACCACTGCCGTGTGTTCATCTCTGTCTGCCTTGGGACACTAATATGCTTTTAGACTGATCACACTCCATACAATCCCTATCGGTGTCTTTGCCTTTGCTGATAATGTCACCCACCTAGAAGTATGCCTCTGGGAGTGCTGTGATCCAGTAATATTGGTAGCACGTTCTGTAACTGTGTAATGCTGTAGTGTGATAAGATAGTCAGCTCTATGTTCTAATCCCAGCTCTGCTGTGTGTGTGTGTTCCCAGCTACCTGGGGACAGAATAATATTTTTAGACAGCTCACTCTCCGTACACTCCCTATTGGCATCTTTGCCTTTGCTGATGATGTCACCCACCTAGAAGTATGCCTCTGGGAGTGCTGTGATTCAGTAATCTCAGTAGCGTGTTCTGTAACTGCATAATGCTGTAGTGTGATAAGGTAGTCAGGTCTATGTTTGAATCCCAGCCCCTGCTGTGTGTGTTTCCAGCTGCCTGGGGACTGAATAATGTTTTTAGACAGCTCACTCTCTGTACACTCCCTATCGGCATCTTTGCCTTTACTGATGATGTCACCCACCTAGAAGTATGCCTCTGGGAGTGCTGTGATCCAGTATTCTTGGTAGCGCATTCTGTAATTGCGTAATGCTGTAGTGTAATTAGGTAGTCAGGTCTATGTTCGAATCCAGACCTTGCTGCATGTGTGTATCTGTTTCCAGTTGCCTGGGGACTGAATAATGATTTTAGACAGCTCACTGTCCATACACTCCCTATCAGCGTCTTTGCCTTTACTGATGATGTCACCCACCTAGAAGTACACCTCTGGGAGTGCTGTGATCCAATAATCTCGGTAGCGCATTCTGTGACTGTGTAATGCTGTAGTGTGATAAGGTAGTCAGGTGGTCAGTTCTATGTTCTAATCCCAGCCCTGCCGCTGTGTGTGTCTTTCCAGCTACCTGGGGACTGAATAATGTTTTTAGACAGCTCACTCTCTGTACACTCGCTATCAGCGTCTTTGCCTTTGCTGATGATGTCACCCACCTAGAAGTATACCTCTGGGAATATTGCGATCCAGTAATCTTGGTAGCGCATTCTGTAACTGGTTAATGCTGTAGTCTGATAAGGTCATCAGTTCTATGTTCTAATCCCAGACCCTGCCATGTGTGTCCCCAACTGACTGGGGGCAGAACAATGATTTTACACAGCTCACTCTCCGTACACTTCCTATCAGCGTCTTTGCTTTTGCTGATGATGTCACCCACCTAGAAGTATGCCTCTGGGAGTGCTGTGATCCAGAAATCTTGGTAGTGCGTTCTGTTATTGCATAATGCTGTAGTGTGGTGGAATAGACAGCTAAGTGCTTGATTCCAAGGCATGGTAGGTGTGTGTGTTTGGCAGTCATATCCTATGTGTTGGTATCTGTGGGTGGCTAGCTTCAGGATGTGTTGAGTGTGTTTTGTTGCTTTCCTATATAGTGTCCACAGCTCGCATAATCGGCCAAGACACTGAGTTGTCAACACATACATTCGCCAATAGGTCTGGTGAGTAAATGTCAGCAGCCCTACTCTTAACCTTAATACAGTTTGACCCGTGTGATGCAACAAAACACACTTGCCTTGATAGTAACAACACTACATAATGCAGGTGGCACATGTAGTTTCCTTTTCATTCCTGTCTAATGCTTTGGTGTCATGTGGTCCGCCATTGTGATACAAATGCAATATCTATGTATGTGTGTATAGGTATATGTATATGTGTGTGTGTGTATGTATGTGTGTATATATATATATATATATATATATATATATATATATATATATATATATATATATATGTATATATTTAATATATATGATATATGTAGATATAGATAGATAGACATAGATATATAAATATATGTATGTGGACATTACCACTATTAAATGCTTGTGCTGGATGATCTGTCCGTGATCACCTCAGATGTATGTATATCTGCCATGGCGTAGTGGTAAAGCACATCGTCTGTGGTGTGCAGGGTCCCGGGTTCTAGTCGTGTAGACACCAGTTATTTTGTTGCTAGGAAGACCATGGGACATCGAATACGGTGATAGTAAGGCACCTGTAACCAGTTGTGTATGGATCTGAGCGACAGTAAGCAGTAGTTATTAATTTGGAGGTTCAGTATGGGTCACATAACTATTCATTAGAAGACTATACTATGCAGATGAGGTTGACAATAGTGTTTCCCATTTATCCCCAGGGTGTGATGCAGATCCCTGGAGTGTATGTGTGTAGATAGCCGGGTGCAGGGCTCGAATATGGATGAAAGCATGGGAGGGGGGTCAGCCATACTGTACGTGCATGGGAGACCTGTGCCTCGGGAGCACTCCTGCCTTAGCACGCCTAAGCTAGGGGTGTGTCTATACCTGCCTGGTGATATTGGGAGGGACAAAAGCAGTAGTGGGGTAGTCAGGGTGAACAGGCTGCAGAAACAGGTGATGATCAGCACAATCAGCAGATTACATGGCCAGCCCGCACCAGAACACTACGGTAATGTGAGCAAGCACCATACACACAGGTTTCTTCCACACTATACACCACCGGTGTATACATGCGGGACATTTCACAACACAGTCCAACCAAATGAGAAGGGCTGCAGCAGGCAACATAGACCAACATGTGCAGGAGGCTGAGGGCAGTGAGGATGTGTATGCTGGCTGAGGGCAGTGAGGATGTGTATGCTCCTGAACATCCCTTACTGGGGTGACATAAGACTTTATAGACCCAGGGTGACTTACCAGGGGCTACATGAGCTAGGGATACTGGAGTGCTATGGGGTGGACAGAGACCTCCTACAGCGGCTTGTTGACCTGTGCCTGCCACACCTGACACATCAAACAGGCCAAGGGAAACCCATCACAGTGGATACCACGGTATGTGTTGGCCTAGGTATACTAGCCACAGGTACCTCCCACAGCACAACTGGGGATATCATGTGGATCTCACATGCATCTGCATCCAGAGTATTGTACCAGTTCACAGACTCCATGTCAACACATGCTAGTGAGCACGTACATGTCCTCAACAAACGTGATTAGTAGACCAGCAATATGCATCTTTTCCACCACATGGCTGACTACCTTGGGGTACTGGGTGCTATAGCCTGCACACACATACACATCAAAGCACCACCCGGTGAGGGGGGTAGGGCCTACATTAACTGCAGGGGCATACCCTCCAACAGCTAGGCCATATGCGATGGCCAGGGCATTAAACTGAATGTGTGTGCTGTCTGCCCTGGAAGCTATGACGATTCCGATATATGGCATCTGACGCAGCTGTACCACACCTTTGCCAATATGGACATCCCCTACAGTCTCCTAGTGGGGGATGCTGGGTAACCACTGGAGTCGTGGCTGATGACACCCACCAGCAATGCACACACACCTGAACAATCACAACATAATGAGGCAGATGCACAGGCAAGACATATAATTGAGCATGTGTTTGGGATGCTCAGGTCATGGTTCTGGTATCTGGACAGTTCCGGTGGAGCCCTGCAGTATTCACTAGCTACATGCACACAAATTTTTATGATATTTGCTATGCCACACAATCTGATCCTGCAGTAACAGTTGCAGCAGGAACAGCATGGGGCAGGGCCACACAGCCCACCACCACTGCCAAGGCCTGTACAGGCACAGTGTGACCTGGAGGAGGAACTACCTGAGCTGGGCCCAGTAGGCGAAAGGGCCGTGCACAGTATGACCTGCCCTTGGCAAAGAGGCAACACAAGGCATATGCACTGACACAGTAGGTACCCAGGGATTTCATCCTCTCTGACACACACACAGTACAATGGGTGCCAAACATGACACTACCTGTGCTCAGCCATGTATAGGAAGTGCACTGTGTGCATCCGACATAGGCAACCCTCCAGCACTGTCCTCAGGTCCGGAACACACCCAAGGTACATCTATCGACCTAACAATTGGCAGTTGTATTAGAATGTGTATTTACCCATTGCTATGGTATGGATGTGAGCATACAAGAGAATTTGGTGGCTGAATGTTAGGGCAGCAGACAGTACACGTCCATAGTGGCACCATGACATCTGTAGCACATACCAGGGTCACAATAGTAGCCGGTAGTACACAGGGTGTCCTAACCCACTGCAGGTTATGGGCTGAACATCATGTGTGTCCATACAGCCCACACACGTTCCATACAGCTGGACAGGTGTAGACCACTACAGACAAATGATATACAATGGCATCTGGATATGCCCAATGAATGACCCCAACTCCCACAGACGCACACAGACTACAGCAGGTCAGGCAGTTGGATGTAGGTTGTGAAAGCTAGGACGTCTGACATCACTATGCTGGTAATTAAAGCTAGGATCTGACGTACACTGGTATGCCTCCAACCATCAATTTAGATAGGTCCACGCACTGACATGGAGTACCTGGCATACCAGTACAGTAGTGGCAAATGTGTACAACTGTCAGCTGTGCCCCCCTTCCAACGTACACATGTGAGAGTCATGTGCACCACCCCCAGTGCTGTGTAGGACTGCAGATGGATGTCCCCCCACGCTATGCACAAATGTAGCAACTGTCAATGCCACATGACCATTAGCTACCCTGCAGACACAGCATGCCACCTGTCAGTGTAGAACGCAGGGGTCGGCACCACAGTACTGACTTTCTGGACATGTGACACATGCGATCCAGTTGACCATACTTGGCATGCTCACACGCATGACGGTATGACGGTAATGTCAGTCGACAGCATGCATAACAGTCATACTGGGCATGCTCACACACTGCAACACAGGACGGCCAGGCCTGCAAACACCAGTGGTCCGGACATATCTGCCAGTACATTGCTATACTGTTGGATAACTGTGCTGTATGGTATGTGTGTGGTCTATTGTCTGTACATATGCCATAGTGTATTCGTAATTCACATGAGCTATGTGCGCAGGGTATTGCTACCAACACGTGCAAAGGATGGTTCTTTGTTTGTGGACAGAATGACGCCTTTGGATACGGAGTGTGTAAGGCACATTTCAGCAGGTGGGAGTGGTTGTGCGTGGGTTTGCACAGTGTTAAGCACTGCTGATCTCTGGTTACAGCTCCTTATACCCGTATAGACTCCACATTTCTTTAACAGTGCACTACTGGTATACTGGTAGACAAACACGCTTCCACCCACTCGCTCACCGACATTTGTGCTTACATTTGTCACTCACGCTGGGTGTGTGCGATCCCTTCTGATGCGTATTACATCAGACTACATGATTACAGTATCGGGTATGTCTAACCATTAGGCGACGGCAGGCATTCGACTGAACAGACTCGGCGGCCTGTCCAGTGACATTATCATATTATATGCGTGTTCCTCATACAATCTGCTCCCATCTAGCTGATACATGGGAACCGATACTCTGCAATGCTGACATGTGAATGTTATTTGATTAATGCAGCTCTCTGCCGGGTCATGCTACCGCATACCTAATGCAGGTGTTCCACCTTTTAGATTGGACGACGGGAGACTGTAGGAGTAACACCTTTCCCGCTTTACATGGGACAGTCCCTCATTACGCATATGTGTCATGTGACAATAGAGGACATTCTTATAGTCTACGTGTATGTAATAGTTGCATGTAATGGGTCTTGTATACATGACACGTCGATATGTTATGTGAAGTAGCATAAGCAACTTGACTGCTGCTAGACTAAGCTTTGATTTGTGCTAATATGTATATTTCTGTACTATGCATGACTGTAGGTATGTTCTGCCCTGGTACGTCTGACATTTCTACGGAGCAGGTCCCACTTTGGCCATTCGGAATGGTGGTAGCCCTATAGGACCTATATATAGAGCTATCACATTTGGCAAGGCAACACATACCCACAGCCAGTAGTAAACTGACTACTTCACCGGTTTGCATACGTTAAGGTTATTCTTGTAGCATTATAGTTGCTAATACTGTTTCCTATAACATGTAGCTGTTTCTGATACAACAAAATAATTTTATGACACCACTACACACAATATATGACCTCCTTTCCCGAACTCACAGGCCATGTGCTATAACATTCATTTTGCAGGTCACAACTGCCCAGACTGGTGTGTCCCTCAAGGGCGAACAGGTGGTAATCCACATCTATTATGCTATCATCTACCTAAGGTGGTCAGCGAAATATGCGCTTTCCATCACTAGCAGACCTCACATACCAATGGGGGAGAATGAACACTGTATCAGGGACACTGCATAACACCCTGAGGGACACATTTAGATGATTGCTTCTATTAACCAGACACATTGACTTCACAGGGCATATGTATTAATTCACGTTTGTCGAGGTACATGCTGTTTATGACTCATACATGTTGTCATCAGTCATTACCTGTATTCCGCCACCTGTCCACCTAATATCACTAGTTCTGGAAGTGTTTAGTTGGACTTTGTTACATTCTGATTCATAACTGTGGACGTCCATGCTAATCAGGTACACGGCACTGATATGGTCCATATGTATTCCCCCGATGGTTTACAGACTATCCAGTAGATGTGCTCTTCAGGTTAGAGAGGTATAGGTGTCTGCTATGCCCACATAGGAATATTAATGACTTCCACTGGGGGGGCCTACTACATCTCTGCCAACCAGCACCTGCACACTTAAGCCCATTATTGCATACCCATGATTCACCTACCTGGCACCCCTCTACAGCACTCATAACAAATAATGTGAGCGCAGCTGGGGTATGAGCACACCCCTACACATTGCCCACTCTCCCTGTCTGGGGACACATGCACGTTTTGTTAACCCATGTGTTATTACACTTATACAACCTACTGTTCCATGTACACCTACATCCTGCTCGCATCGATAACCAAGGGTTCACACATAGAATGAATTTTTGGTGTCCCACAAGTGACCCCATTATCCATGTTTAAAGTGTAGACCTTGCAGATCTCTCCCACTGGTACTTTCCTGCTGGTGTTTTGGACAGCAGCAGTGTATTTATCTTTATTGCCTGTCTGTATGTCTGACCGGCCTAGCTGGGTGGTGTGGGAGGTAAAACGTTTGTTTATTGGACCTCCCAGTAACATATGCCTGGTCTGAACATATGTTACCCATAATTGTTGTAAAGTAACCTAGTTATGTACATGTGTATATCTACAATGACATATATATTTGTTTTGAGTGTATGTGTATATATCAATAACTGTTGTATGTGTGTGTGTGTGTGTGTGTGTGTGTGTGTGTGTGTGTGTGTGTGTGTGTGTGTGTGTATATATATATATATATATATATATATATATATATATATATATATGTATATATATATATACATATATCTATATATACATCTGTGTGTCCGTTAACCAATACATTTCCTGGACATACCCACTTACACATGCTTATTGGGTTTTATCTCTGCTTCAACAGCATACTATTGCCTTAGTCATTATGACACCGACACTTCCCTCCGGTTAACTTGTAATCAGTATACAGCATGTTATACAGCGGACAGATGTCACACGTTTTTCATGTCTGGAGTACCGCTGATAAGTGTGATGTGATACTGTGTCATGTGACCTATTTCTCTTATGCACAGCCTATTATTCCTGCTACTGTGTTTGTTTCTGTGCACATTCATATTATTTATGTTAATAAATGGAGTGCTTGTATTACAGAGATTGTATGTCAACATATTGTTGTCTGCATGTAGTTGTGTCTTTCTGCTTTTCCTGGTTTGGGGTCACCACAGCAGAACTCCGGTCCACTTATGGTTGGCAGATAAGTTTTATGTGCCGGGCTGCCAGCCCTGGCGCACAACCTCCAACGACGGTACGCCCATTCACGCATGTCTCCACGCAGACGACGCTCTAGCTGGGAATCACACCTACGTAGTAGCTGACCTCCGCGGGCCGCTCCATTGTAACTGGAGCAGCCAACCCTAGCACTCCTGTGTCCATAATCGCATAGCCATAGTTTCTCCAGCCCACTTGTGTTGAGTTTCCATGCCTAACAGCCATTATCCACCTGATATCACAGCCATGACACACCTTTACACATTGCCCTCTCCAGAACATTGGGGCCCTACACACATTTTGTACCACCTCGTGTATTCACAGGGTCTCCTTCCATTTATAATTGCACATACGTGCCTTTCCTGGTGTTATGGATTACAAACAATTTGCGGGTTACAAGTGTAGGTGGTCACAACATGAACTACATTCCATCTGTGAATAATGTTGACGTAGCAGTTCAACGTTATTATGGCCACTGGTATAACCCTGCCTCTGGTGTGAATAGGGTGCTCTACTCACTCTTGTGCAGCTTTATCTGACATATGCTGGGAGCACTTTATAATACCTTAGTTGCTCTAGATTCCCTTCACAACCCTTATGTATTCTTTTGTCTTTCGGTGTTCATTCTATATATATATATATATATATATATATATATATATATATATATATATATAGAATAGGTGGGGGGTTCCACTGGTGTTTCCCTTCACATTTGACTATTTCATTCATTCATATATACGATGAATATTATTCTGGATATCACTTATGAATTCACTACAGGTATGCAATAGCCCTGTCAACAAATGTGACAATTGGTTGGTGTACATATGTGTACGGACCTCTGTGATACTCGGGGACTACTTTCAACAGTGACAGGGACAAGGCAATGACAAATCAGGGACAATCACAGACACTTCTACAATATTAGTACTATTAACTTGGAACGTGTTGACAGATTCGTATTACTACTTATTTTCTGCAGTTAAATGCGTCTATTACTCTTAATTCTTGTCATTAGTCATTCTCATTCAACACCTTTCCTCCAACGGTCACTGGCTTTGTGAGTGATTAAGAGGCTGGCCAGTTATTGTGTGAATGCTCTGACCATTGGTAGGGTTGCCACATTTTCATATGTACAGGATGGGATATATTCTGGAGACACCAGATTTTTTAGGCCAACCCACCCACGGTCAGTGCAGGGTTTAGAACATTCAATATTTTCCTAGCTGACAGCCTATTCCTTTAGCACTTTAGTTGCTTAGTCGTTTCTTGTACGAATTATGCATTTTATATCCAGACATGACTGCTTTAGGCAACTGTTATATGAAGTATGGTACATAGTTATTTCCTACAATCACAGGACATTTGCCATTGTATAATTGTTGGTCAGGACACACCTACCCAAACAGTGACTGTCCCTCACACAATGGGTCAGAAGGTACCCTGTTTATGTCAGCGCCTTAATCACCATATTTCCAAGTGCCACTATGTGAATGTGCACAATATATTCTCTTGATTATTCATGTGGGGAGATGTGCGTCACGGCAGGTGTTTGATCCTGGGTAGTAGATTCTGCATGACCGTCTAGGGCTGGACAGTCTTGTGCACCACTACTGCACATTCAACTTGTGTCCGGATGTCTACAGGACTGGACATCATGTCCTGATACCCAGTCTGATGTTCACACAGGTTACTTATCCCATGAGGGATATCCAAAAATTGAACAAGACCAATACAGTCCATTCTTTTGGCTTTACGAAAATGTGTTGGGGTTTTACATGCAAGGGATACATAGTTTGCAATCCTGAAACTGCCTAGGGTGACATTGCCTACTACATATGAGTAGTGGTCACTATGTGTAGATATGGCTGCGCCAAGCTAGTAGGCCGAGTATGGCTGGATTTGGTGGATGTTCAGGTATGGGGGCGAGTTGTGTGCTATGGAGGGGATGATGGGTATTCAATTATGTATTCAGGTGTGTTGCATTTGAATGTGGGTATGTGCCGGTGACGTTTCTGTACATTTGTATCACACATTTTAATATTCATATGTTTGTGTGATTGTGTTCTACAGTATGGCCTGTCAGGTTGTATTGCAGATGTGTATACTTGTCCTTTGTGTTTCTTTCTGATTCACCCGCTGCTCCCTCATACACCTCCAGTTCACCTATTCTGCATCCAACAAAGTCTCGCCTTTGTGGATTATACCATTACCCACCCCCCACACACACATATTCCTGACACTCCATCCATCACTTCATTGGTTGATGGCCCATGACACGGTCAAGGGAACACATTGCATACACTACATATGTCAGGTACCTGTATGGTTGTGTGGACTACCCTGGCATGTTTCACCTTCCACATGCTGTACATCACGCACATAGGTACATGCCCATACTTAACTTTCATGACATGGTTGGTACACCCGGGTAATACCCGTTCAACTGTGACACATCCTGACAAGTACGGCTTGGACCGCATGTGGGTGGATTTTGGCCGACTGCTCTAACCATTGGTAGGGTGCCACCGTTTCATATGTCCAGGATGGGATATATTCCAGACACATATCTGATTTTACAGGACAACACATACCCACGGTCAGCACTACGGATAATACTTTTCCTTTCTGCCTACATGTTATTGTTGTAGCAGTTTATATGCTCCTTCTGTTTCATTTTCTTGCTTATTCTATTTCTTGTCACATGTGGTATGTTACATACGGACATACCTATTGTATGTGACTATTACATGCGTTGTGAGATATAATTCTGTCATACGGTTGCAAGATATTTACATTTATCATGGTTTTTGTATGGACACATCTGCCCAGCTGTGTACTATCCCTCACAATGTGAGACAGCTGGTAACCCTGACCATTGGGCTAGACGTAGCTATTGGCGGTGCGCTAACATGATGCGTTTCACTTCCACTTGGTATAACTATCTACACTCCGTTAGAATACGGGCACACGGTTTTCAATGTCATTTGTTCGAGGGATGGAGACTCGATATTCCCTACCGTGCATTTGTGTTGGCTTCTTCATTTTGTGTTTGTAAGAACTGTCTTGCATGCTTTGCAGACGTTTCAGTATCCACGGACACTGACAGGTGTGATTACTATTGCAGGCAAATTGTTATATTCAAGCATTTTAGGTTGCATGTCGACAGCTGACATTTCCACGCCTCCGTGTGGCACTTTGACACGCCCTATGCACTCGCGCTCATTTCCTATAAACGTGGCTGTGGCGGCAGCGCGCCTTCATTAATATGCATGTGGCACTACTGTGCCATCTACATGCCGCACGGTCAGCGCAAGCCTAATGCCGGCCTTGCGCCGAGCTTCATTAATCCCGGGCTAAGTCTCAGTGATTGCACAAACATGGATACATTGTAAATGTAGGTGTGCCTCAAGATTGGATAATTTGCTGTTAAGAGTTCTAGCACTGAGAAAAACTACATTAATGTAATTCTTTACAGGTTAGATATGTTTGTAACATTGGAATCTCCATTAGTTGGAACCTGCCTAAAAAGCACTAAGGGGTCAGCAAACGTATTAACCAGTATGTGGAAACCTTGAAATGTTGAGCATTTCATCCCATGTTGACACATACTGGATCTCCCTGGAATGAAACCAACTATTTACACAACTGATGAAGCCAATTACTTTTTCTTTGAACCTGGGCTTATTATTGGAGAATGAAGTATACACTTCAAGTCCAGTGTCTTACTTGCAATTTTCACATGTAGAGACAGTTCCATTTTGTCTATCTGTATGTATTTCACTCTTTGTATGTCTTTCAAGGATTAGTGTCCCAAGTATTCCACTCCCACATAGACCAACACCATCTCATAGTCATATTTGTTTGTTTAAGGATTCTTTGCAGCCCTCATCATATCTAGATTTCTCTCAGCTGTCCACAACTTTGCAGAACATCCCTGATTTTGACCTATATTTTGACCTGTCCATCATAAATATTTTTAATTTTCTGGTAAATCACTGAATATTACAGTTAGTCAATAATACCAGACATCGCAGTTTAATAACTCTTATTGTTCAGAAAATGCATGCTGATGCAAAACTTTTTATTCTATTAACTTTTTAAGTGAATTGGAGTAATATTTAAAAATTATCCCTCATTTTAGTAATTTCTACCCCCAGTATTTTTGTCTTTGCATTTTTCTGTACATATATATATATATATATATATATATACATATATATATATATATATATATATATATATATATATAATAATAATATAGCTCCACTTTATAATCTTGAAATACTGAAATATTGAATTTTAGTATCTCGAGACCATAAAGTCGAATGCTTGAAATCCCAAAACTCCAAAACCGCGAAACACAAAATCGCGAACATAAATACACATTACACCACACAACCATACACCATCCTACCCACCCTACAACAAATAAACAAACAAAACACACACAAACACAAAAACATAAATAAACAAACCTACACTACATATAAACAGGGGGGCAAGCCCCCCTGCACCCCCCCATGTGGGTGGTTGTGCACCCCCCCACTTATCTATACTAACTCCAAGATCGCACCAAACAGAAAAAGACAGCAAGCTCACTACTAGACACTCTACAGTAACCTTAAATACACACATCACAAATATACAAAGACCATCACTTTCAACACTTAAACACTCATACTTTTACCTGCCTACCCTAACCCACACATAAAACGTCCAAACACACTCACATACACTCAAACAAATACCTAAATCTGAGAGTGTGAGCTAAATAATATCACGAACCTCCCGAAGACTCAACAGCCAAACAGAGAAAGTAAATGAAGCAAAATAAACTGTTGAAATCACCATGAATAAACAGGAATCCTTTAATTATGTGAATTATTTATTTTTTCACACACACACATATATATATATATACACATATATATATATATATATATATATATATATATATATATTTTTTTTTTTTTACATCGTTGCATATATGTATATATTTTTAATTTATACTTTATTTTCCATTATGTGACTATGACAATATATATTAGTTATTGTCACAAAATAAGTTGTTTATAAAGTCACTTTGAAAAATGTGCACCAGCACTTTAAGTTTATTCATTGCAGCAGGCTAATGATTGTTTCATCTTAATTGCTTTATTTATTGAATTTAGATAATTGATTCAGCTATAAAAAGTCACTGTGAATTAATATTGTTAGATCTGAAGAAACGTGCAGGTGGCACGTGAAAGCGCTCATCCTTTGTTTTTATGGTCGAATAAAAGATTGGATTTTACAGCAAGGATTCTTGTTTATTCATGGTGATTTCAACAGTTTATTTTGCTTCAAATACCTAAATCCCTAACAAAATGCTCACTTACCTTACACACTGATTCGAATTCGATATTTCAGTATTTCGAGATTATAAAGTGGAACTATATATATATATATACATATATATCTATATATATATATATATATAGATATATATATATATATATATATATATATATATATATATATATAATTTTTTATTTTATTTTACATTTGATAACTGGGAAAAATCCATCTGGACAAGCAGTCCTTTTTTCAGCGGAGGCCCGCTGAGAAAAGCTCCACATTTAAGTACAGTACAGTATTAGAACAGACAATAACAGTGGATACATTTATGAATAGTTACAATTACAGTTTTGAAACAGAGAGCACAATAAACACATATGAAAATAGTTACCAAGGGCAAGATATAAAGATGTACAGTGCCCTTGTATTAGCTAAAAATCATGAGGAGGAGTCCACAATCTAACAATAATGTAAATAGATACAGTCTGAACTATCAGCTTTGGTTAACACTGCTGTAGGGACTAGATGGACATGATGTGGCATTGGTTCCCTATTTCACTTGTTCCCTTGGTGTGGAGCAGGGGCACAGCCATTTATTAGTGAGTTGGGCTTTTAGGGGATTTTTAAACTCAGTTATTGAGGTCTTATTGTTTGTTAGGCTGGTGGGTAGGGTATTTCATACTTTGGCTATACAGGAGGAGTAGAGGAAATCTCCTGCAGAGTTAGAGGGGTTTGAAACTTCAAATAGTTGTTTATTGTTGGAGCGTAGATCTCTTTTACCTTTGTATGGCTTGAGTAGTTTATTTAGGGCTGGAGTGTTTTCAGGATTATGCAGAATTTTATGGGTTAGGATTAGTTGGTTATACAGTAGGAGATGGGGGAATTCAAGCCATTGTAGTTGCTATAGGGCTATGCAATGATGTAACCTATAGGGTGAATCGGTGGCAAACCTGGCAATTTTGTTGTACCATGCTTCTAATTTCAAGATGTCTGTTTTTCTTAGGTTAGTGAGAATAGGGGAGGCACATGTGATTGTGGAGAGTAAGTGTGTCCTAGCTATAGATTCTTTGGTTGCTTTTGTCAGAAAGGGTTTGTTCCTATATAGGCCCCCAAGTTTATTGTGGACTTTTTTATGGTGTGGGCAATGTGGATGTCAAATGTCAAGTTACAGTCAATTTCTATTCCTAGAAGTTTGGTGTGATTGACAGGTGAGATAATAGGTTCATAGGTTCATAGGTTCATACAAGGCTATCTGCCCAAGGGCATTTATAAGCCTAGCCCATAGTTATGTGGCTTTCGCCACCCATTTAGTTTGAATAAAACTATGCCTATTATTTTGCTGTGCGTCTGTCAAGCAGTGACACTGAAGTAATCCCTGGGGTATATCTGCTATCTCCCATCCATTGGTCAAGATTCCTCTTGAACAAGGCCAGCGAGGTGCTCTGCCTCACATGTACCGGGATTTTGCTCCACAGCATAGGGAGTATCTGGGTGATGAATTTGTCCCTCCAGCACATTCTATTAATAACCGTGTCAAGGTTTAAGTCTCCCGCCCTTGTGGTTCTGAGGGATCTAGATTTTTTGAGGTGAAGCATATTCATCAAATCTGGGTTTGACATGGCCTTATATGTCAGGCACAGGTCACCTCTGAGCAAGCGGTATGAGACTGAATAGAGCTGGAGTTCTTTCAGTCGGGCAGCATAAGACATATTTTTGAGACCCTTTATCCTTTTGGTGAGGAACTTTTGGGGTCTTTCCAGCTGCTGCAGGTGTCGGGTCAGATACATTCCGAATGGGGCATTGTACTCAATCATAGGTCTAATGAGTGATGAGTACAGGGGGATGATGACCTCCCTTAATCTAGATGTGAATCTTTTCATGATCAGGTGGGCAATGTAGAAGGTTTTCCTAACTACTTTAGCAACATGAGTGTCAAACGAAAGGCTACTGTCAACCTGGGTCCCCAGATCCCTGATGACTTCTTCTGTGCTCAGTGGATTGCCACCTATATGGTAGCTAGGGGTAACCTTGTTTTTCCCGAAGGGTATGACTATGCATTTCTTGGCGTTTAACTTTAGGCCATGGCTCTGGCACCAGTTATCCATTTCTGTGAGGCCCTTCTAAAGGATATCTGTGTCAGATGTGTTTTCGACTATGGCGCCCAGTTTGCAGTCATCTGCAAACTTTGTCAGCCATAACCCTCCTGTGTTTGCTTGTACTTCAGAAAAGTAGATGCCGAACAAGAGTGGACCCAGGACTGAGCCCTGTGGGACACCACTTGCGACAGGCTTTGAGTCTGACATGGCTCCAGCAACTCTGACCCTGTGGGTTCTGTCACTTAGCCAGTTTGCAACCCATCTTGTGATGTATGGGTTTACATTCAAGCTGATGAGTTTTTCGATGATACCTGAGTGGGGTATTGTGTCGAAGGCCTTTGCCAGGTCGAGGTAGGCTGTATGGACTGCCTTTCCCTCATCAATGGCCTTGGTGACCGTCTCGAAAAAGTCAACCAAGTTTAAAAGGCATGATCTGCCTTTGACAAAGCCAAACTGGGTTGGATCCAAAGTCTGCAAGTTCCCTATGTCTTTATTTATGAGTTCCATTATGATCCTCTCCATGGCTTTGCAGATAAGGCTTGTCAAGCTAATGGGATGGTAATTACCAGGGTCGGTGGAGGCACCGCCCTTGTGAAGTGGGACCACAGTCGCCGTGCGCCACTCCTTGGGTACGTATCCTGAGGTGAGGCTAAGATTAAACAACTGTCCTAACTGTAGGTTTAATTCCTCATTGAGTTTGTGGAGCACACAGCCGGGGACACCATCCGGTCCCATGGATGCTGTGTTTTTTGCCTTGGAGAGGGCAGTTCTCACCTGGGCGTTGGAGATGTTTGGGGGGGCTACAATCCTCTGCTATAGATATCTCTCCTTTTGGGGGGGAGGGGGGGAGAAGTTTGCACTGAACCTGTCAGCCAGTATGTTGGCAATGTTTGTAGGTTCAGTAATCTTCACATCATTTTGAACTAATTCTGAGCATAGCTGTGAGCTTCCTCCTAGTTTTCTAACATAGCTAAAGAAGGCCTTATGATTGTCTTTTGAGTCCTTGGCGATTTTTCTCTCAAAATTTGCCTTGGATGATTTTATGAGAGCTCTTAGTTTTTTACTTATAATGATCAAAGGTGTCTTACCTTTCAAGGATTTTGCTCTATCTTGTAGTAGCTTCCTCCTTTTGTTGTAGAGCTTGTTTATGGCTGGGGTCCACCAGACTGGACGCTTGCCTTTGGTACAAAGAGTCTTAGTTTTGTTTGGAATTGCCTGATCCATGCAGTCCTGTAGGTGCTGGTAGAAGGCATTTGTAAATGATTCAGCGGTTTGAGTAATGTTTACCACTGGCTCAGGGGCCTTAAAGGAGACCACGCTAGTTTTTAGAAGTGTGAAGTCGGCTTTTGAGAAGTTTTTCACTGTGGTCTTTTTATTTCAGGTGGGGCGGGATGAGGACCTCCAGCGAGATTAGTTTATGATCTGATCTCACCAGTGAGGGTATACTTCGGTGTTGAACATTGTGATCCCATGTTCGTGATGATGAGATCAAGTATGTTTTCTCCTCTTGTGGGGATGGTGACTAGTTGTTCCATGGCATTTGAGTTTATGAACTCCAGGAACCTTTGGGCTAGAGTGTTTGGGCTTGAGTAGTGTTCCCAGTCTATATTAGGGTAGTTGAAATCACCTAGTATGATGGTGTTTGGAGATACATTTATCCCCTCCAATGTTTTCAGGAAGGCCATGTGAGGTTCCTGAGTTTGAGAGGGTGGCCTGTAACATGCTACAAATTGCAGAGCAGTCTTGGCTATGGTTAATTGCACCTGGATGGTCTCCGATGCATCGTGCGTTGCCACCAACCTTGAGGTGTGGGTGTCCTTTATGAATATGGACACCCCCCCCTTTCTTGGTGTTGTCCGGATTTTGGGGCGGAACGCATGATATGAGGTGAAACCTGATAGTGCTGGGGTGCTCTCAGGAGCCTTGAACCAGGTTTCTGTCACAGCACAGACATCGATGTTCTCCATACTGAGAAGGGCCTCGAGTGCATGCATCTTGAGATTGAGACTTCTGGCATTGAGCAGCATTACCCTTAGTTTTTTCCTTTTTGTGTTCTAGGGTGGTAGGTTTAGAATTTGAGCCTTGCCTAAAAAGGCACTATGGGGTGGCAAGAGCCTTTGCCAATATCCGGAAGCCTAGGGGTGACAGGTGCAAGCCGTCCCTTGCGAAGCAGCGTGGCTTGTCCAGCATGTCATCCCAGGCAGACAGACATTGGATCCCCTTTGAATGACACCAGAATTTAAGCCAATTATTAAAGCTGATCATCTTATCACTGTATTGTGGCATCATTCTAGGTGAAGGTAGGATACTGCTCAAGGTCAGGGTCATACCTGCCTGGGCTACATAATCAGAGAGCTCCTCAATGTCTCTTTTCATGTAGTTCAAGGAGGTACGTCTCAGGTCGTTGACACCAGCATGGACAATGACTGAGTCGTACTTGTACCTGCTGTTGAGTGACCTGAGTGCTTGCGTTATGTGGCGGATTCTAGCGCCCGACAGGCAGCTTACTGTGACCTTCTCCTTACTCAGTCTGGTGAGCGGGACGTCAGTGTGTCTGACTATGGAGTCACCTATGACAAGTATGTTTGGTGTTGTATTTGGCCTTAAGGGCAGTGACTGCTTTGCACACTGATTTTGTTGTTTATGTGTTGTTTGTGTGGTGTATTGAGTTTGCAGTTGCTTGGGTGTCTGCTTTGGAGGCCTCTGCTGTTTAGGTAAATTTTTACTCAGAGCCTCCGAGTATGTCTTAGTGTGTTTATGTGTTTGATTCAGTGGTGTGGTTGAGTTATGTGAGACTGGTATTGTGGTGTGTGTAGTTGCCTTCTCCTCCTGCCTGGTCTTGCCAGTCCTGAGTTGAGAGAGCTCAGCCTCCAGTCTGGCTAAATAGCTGCATCTCTCACAAGTGTTAGTGTTACGTGGGAGGAGGAGAGGGTTGTCCGTGTACATGAGGCAATTGTAACATTGTCTCAGAATTCCCAGATTCACCAACTGGGCAGGAGAGGACGCCAGCATCTGACCCTTTGACATGCTAGAAAGAATTATGAGTTGGTATGAGACAGAAAAGTAGTGGGCTTAGCAGGGAAGTTGGCACTCCTGGGGGGTTTTGCTAGTGAGAGATTTGTATAATATAGGAGTGCTTGACCTGCAAAGAGAATGCTTATAAGACAAGGGATATGCTTATAAGACAAGTGCTGAGCTTTTTGAGAAGAAAAAGTTATTTGGAACAAGTGCTGCACTTTTTAGTGAAGGTGTAAACTGTTTAGGTTCCTAACAGAGCAGTTCTAAGGGAAAAATTGAAGAACAGACTTTCTGGAGCCAGAAAGAGTTTAACCTTGTTTAACCGGCGCTGCCCGATGCTGCTCTAGTGGCAACTCCGCGCTAAATCGCACTAAAGCACGTTAAAGCGTGCTTGATAGCAGGGGCTGGAAAGAAGCAGGAATAGACCCAAAATGGACAATAAAACTACAGTTTCAAGTCAGTAACCACCTCTACGGGGGGCAGGGAAGCTGCTCAATGTTATTCACTGCCACTGATCACAGAGAGACCCTCCTTCAGCCCAAGCAAAAATGGCCTCACAGAAACTTTCAAACAGTTCAGGAATAGCAAGCCTGTAACTGAACTTTAACTCTCAGAAAAGTGGGAAAAAAGCAAGATTTTTTTTTTTTTTTTTTTGTTTTTTACAGAGATAGCAGAGGTTCACAAGTAATATCAAGTTATAACAGTGCAGTAAATGACCCCACACAAGAGTGCTAGGTCAAGGACAGAAAATATGCAAGTTTTAAGAAAAAAATGATTTAAAATTAAGTGCAAATAGGAAATTCAGCAAACAGCTTTCGGTTGTGCTCTAAATACAGCTACTAATACAGAAATCAAGTTTAACAAGCCAGAAAATGCTCAAGCTAGGAAGCTATGCAGAAAAACTTAGCAAATAAACAGAGAAAAAATACTTAAAATCTCAAAAGTGGCTCCCTTCTTCTCTCAGCGTTTTTTCCTCTTGGAGGGTGCTTCACCAACAGCCAACAAGCCTGAAAAGATGCCCAAACCACGAGGCAACTAGGTTTTAAGAGAGGAAGATGAAGGAGTTTTGGAAATGACCCCTAGTGGCCAATAAAACTACAGTTTCAAGTCAGTAACCACCTCTACGGGGGCAGGGAAGCTGCTCAATGTTATTCACTGCCACTGATCACAGAGAGACCCTCCTTCAGCCCAAGCAAAAATGGCCTCACAGAAACTTTCTAACAGTTCAGGAACAGCAAGCCTGTAACTGAACTTTTTTAACTCTCAGAAAAGTGGGAAAAAAGCAAGATTTTTTTGTTTTGTTTTGTTTTTTACAGAGATAGCAGAGGTTCACAAGTAATATCAAGTTATAACAGTGCAGTAAATGACCCCACACAAGAATGCTAGGTCAAGGACAGAAAATATGCAAGTTTTAAGAAAAAAACGATTTAAAATTAAGTGCAAACAGGAAATTCAGCAAACAGCTTTCGGTTGTGCTCTAAATACAGCTACTAATACAGAAATCAAGTTTAACAAGCCAGAAAATGCTCAAGCTAGGCAGCTATGCAGAAAAACTTAGCAAATAAACAGAGAAAAAATACTTAAAATCTCAAAAGTGGCTCCCTTCTTCTCTCAGCATTTTTTCCTCTTGGAGGGTGCTTCACCAGCAGCCAACAAGCCTGAAAAGATGCCCAAACCACGAGGCAACTAGGTTTTAAGAAAGGAAGATGAAGGAGTTTTGGAAATGATCCCTAGTGGCCAATAAAACTACAGTTTCAAGTCAGTAACCACCTCTACGGGGGGCAGGGAAGCTGCTCAATGTTATTCACTGCCACTGATCACAGAGAGACCCTCCTTCAGCCCAAGCAAAAATGGCCTCACAGAAACTTTCAAACAGTTCAGGAACAGCAAGCCTGTAACTGAACTTTTTTAACTCTCAGAAAAGTGGGAAAAAAGCAAGATTTTTTTTTTGTTTTTTATTTTTTACAGAGATAGCAGAGGTTCACAAGTAATATCAAGTTATAACAGTGCAGTAAATGACCCCACACAAGAGTGCTAGGTCAAGGACAGAAAATATTGGATATTATGTCGAAGGGAAAAGAAGGAGGTTTGTATTTAGTAGGACTGAATAATAATACATTTGTTTTATTGGGGTTTAGGATTAGGTGGTGTTCAGATAACCAGGTTTCAACTGACAGGAAGGATGCTTGTGTTAGTGTGTGTAATTCTTGGATGGAAGAGGCATTACATATTAGGGTGGAGTCATCTGCATATTGTATGACTGCAGCATGGGGTGTAGAGGTATGGAGGTTATTAGTAAAGATAGAGAAAAGTAGTGGTCCAAGGATGGAGCCTTGGGGCACACATAGTGTTACTGAGAGTAATGGGGAAGTGTCAGATTGCCATTGAACTGCCTGTTGTTGCCCTGAGAGGTAGCTTTGGAACCAAGAAATAGTGGACTCTGATAGGATTAGGGTAGAAAGGACATTGATAAGTTTATCATGTGAAACTGTATCAAATGCCTTGGAGAGATCTAGAAAGAGAGCTGATACAAAATTTCCATTGTTTATTTGTTTATTCACAATTTCAGTAAATGATAAGAGGGCTGTAGTGGTACTATGGGGGAGGGTCAGAATCCATGTTGTGTTTTAGTAAGTAGGTTGTGGGTGTTGAGGTGGTTCATGATTTGCCTATGTATACATCTTTCAAGAATTTTAGAAAGAATTGAGAGAATAGCAATGGGGTGATAGTTTGATAATTCTTTTGCGGTGCCCTGTTTGTGGAGTGGTGTTACATAGGAGATTTTCCAGATATCAGGAACAGTTTTTTCGGTTATTGATCGGTTAATCAGAATTGTTACAGGATAAGCTCTGACTCTGCAGCTGTTTTCAGAAAGTCTGCTGGGTGCTTATCTGCTGCTAGTGTTATGGGTTTCAGTTTTTTAAGGAGTTTTTCAATTGTATCTATATTAATGGGTTGCACGGATAAGCGGCAATCGTCTCCCCCCCCATATTTGTTAACTTCTTAATTCTACTGCCCTTTTTCTCACTCTGCAACTGGCCATTTTTGTAGGAATAGTATGCCTAGCAATTCTATTAATTTATTTTCATTTAACTGTTGAGTCCCTAACTTCCACCTATACAGGCTACATATTTGCAGCAGTAGGCTCTTTTTCACTTACCACTGATAGCCTCCCAAGCACTCCAGGGTCTTGGATTACTGGGTCTGCCCACTCAGTTTTCTATGCTCACTATGCTCCCTTACCCTACCCCCATTCCCACCCAGCCCATGAAAATTACATTTATAGTTACAGACCACACCCACCATCAGTTCCCACCCACCCAATTAAACTATCACACCACACTTAACATTCCCATAACAACACACTCCACAACACCCTTACAATCACTCCTTATTACAATACCAAACCCACATAGTTATTGATACTACCCTTAAACACACCTCACTATTTATTACACTAGACAAGATGAACTGCAAACAACAGTCCCAATTAATAAAATCACTACTCTACCCATTTACAGTCTTCACTTTTCTCTTACTTTCCTACCTCTTCTCTTACCACACTCAACTACATATCAGTACCCCCAATGCCAAACTGAACCTATAAACAATCCCCTGAAACTAAATAACTTCTCTATCACACCACACAACCTCACCTCCTCTCAATCAGTCTCTTACTCTCACTATAAACTGACAGTCAAAACTTACCCTCACTCCTAACTAAGACAAACTAAATTAATTATTACACAAACTCACTAAACTGTATCTCCAACTGCTCCAGAAACACATTTGCTGGGGTGACATTCACCCAAATCCAGGACCCACTACAACATGCAACACTAACTCAAATCAGCTAAATCCCCTATACCATAGACCTACCTCTTCTCTCCTCTTCTTAAACATAAATGCAAGAAGTAAACTTAACAAAATGCAGGACCTTCATGCCCTAGAAGCTGTATATAAACCAGAAATAGCTGTTCTAACTGAAACATGGTTTAAACCAGAACACCACAATAATGAGATTACAGCCCCAGGCTATAATATTATATGCAAAGATAGAGCAGAGAAAAAGGGAGGTGGTGTAGCAATATTATACCAAAATCATCTCACCATAGAACAACTTGATTATAACACCCAAGAAGTCAAGGATGTTGAACTAATCCTTGCCAAACTAAAACTAAACTCCAACAAACATATAATCATTGCAGGTGGCTACATTCCACCAGGCAATAACATTACTATAATGGAAAGCCTGCTAAACTGGATCTCAAACTCCCTGCCACAAGAAACTATACTATAAGGTGACTTTAATAATGACTGGCTTAACTGCTCTAGCCACACTCCATCTACCCACATTAACCTCCATAGATTTACCTAAATTATAACTACCCCGACTAGAACAGACAAAACATCAAAATGGGAATCCATCTTAGACTGGATTCTGTTATCTGACCCCACTCTAACAAGACATTCTGGCTGTCTTCCTGATAGTCTAAGTGACCATCAACCAACCTACCTAATTCAAACAGACCCTATTACATAAGCCAACCCAACCTCAGAGTAATACATAATAAAAAGAACTTTATAACTACTGACTTCATCAATTCACTGTAAAGCTGTAACTGGACACCCCTAAAACAACTATCTCTAGATGAAGCCGTACAGTACTTTAACTCTACTTTCCAAAAAATCCTAAACTATCATGTTCCCTCCCGAACTATAAGAATAAAAGCTAACTATGCTCCATGGCTAACTAAAGAGACTAAAACTACAATGAAAGAGAGGGACAAGTCCTGGAGTCAATATCAAAAAAACAAAACCAGTAGTCTAAGGCAAATCTACCAAGCACTCCGCAACAAAGCCAAAAAAACAAATCAAACTTGACAAAACTAACTACTACAAAAACATTCTAGAAAAATATGCTCATAACCCTAAATAATTTTGGGCCACAATAAATGGTATAATCCACCCAGGAAAAGCCTCTACTCCAACCCCAGAACTACTAAACAACCATGACAACATTCTCACACAATTTAACAGATTATTTACAGAACAGTTCAAACCCTTACCAATGCCCTAAATACCACTAGTAGCCCTATGCCAACAGCTACCAAAACCCACCCTGTTACTCAAAACAATACCACCAACTTTTGCCTACACCCTGTACCCACTAAGGTAATTTCTAAACTCCTTAAGAAATTCAGACCAACCACACTAGCAGCTGACACCCTACCAGCAGATTTCCTTCAGATATCAGCAGAGGCTATAGCCTATCCCGTGTCCATTCTCATAAACAGGTCTCTTGCAGAATACAAAGTCCCCACCTTGAGGAAAACATCACATATTATTCCACTGCATAAAAGAGGCAACTCCTTAGAACTCACCAACTACCGCCCAATCACAATTCTTTCACCTTTATCTAAAATATTAGAAAGAGTTGTTCATTCCCAACTACTGCAGTACCTCCTAAAAAACAACTTACTCTCCAAAACTCAGCATGGCTTTAGACCCTCCCACAGCACCACTACAGCATTACTATCATTTACTGATATAGTTAACCACCAGAGAAACAAGGGACTATTTGTATCTTCCATTTTCTTAGACTTATCAAAAGCCTATGACATGGTAAACCATACTATTCTTCTCTGAAAATCTATCTACCCTAAACTTCAGCTCCTCCACTATATCATGGTTCAATAGCTACCTATCTGGTCGTCAGCAAGCAGTCCTATGGCAGGACCAGCTGTCCCCCCTGCCACCAGTATCCATAGGAGTCCCGCAAGGATCCATCCTTGGCCCACTATTGTTCTCACTATTTACCAACCAAATCTCTTCTTCCTCACTCACAGCATCAGTAGTACAATACGCAGATGACACCTCCCTTATAAGTGTCACCCCCACCTTAAATGAACTGCAAACCCTAACCCAAAATAATTTTACTCTAGCCGAAATATGGTTCACTAACATCAAACTTATTCTTAACCCCAAAAAAACTCAATTAATTCTTTTCAGCCCTGGTCAAGCTCCCCCCTTAACAATAGTTTCACTATTCACTCCAAAGATAACATTCAAATCACTCCAACTGCACACACTAAACTGCTAGGTGTAGAAATAGACAATAACCTGAAATTTGGCATCCATATAGCACAAAACATCAAGAATGTTAACAAAAAGCTAGGACTGCTCTATAGTAACAAACAGTTTATCACAAAACAAACCAAAGCTACTATTGCAAGAACTCATATTTTATCCATCCTTCTCTATGCCTCCCCCATCCTTACTAATCTCCGTCAAACTGATCTGAACAAAATGGAATCTTCTTATAACAAGATTGCCAAATTCGCTACTGAAGCCTCATACAAATCCCACCACTGTCTTGCCCTTAACCAGCTCAACTGGCTCGAGTTACCTCAACTACTCCTACTCAATCAACTCTCAACAGCACATAAACTCTACTACCTTCTGGAAAAAAAATCTGCACTCCAATATATAATTAGTTGCCAGAACCTCATAAACGTCATCAGATACAAAAATGATGCTGGCAAATCTCTCTTTGCCTGCACTATTGCCAGAATCGGGAACTCACTACCTAACCAAATAACCTCTGCTACCTCCACTATTCAATTTAAAAAACTTCTGAAAACCCACTTTTCAAACAATTGGCTTTGCTCAGGTTAATTCTTACCATTACCTTGTTCAATGATTCTACTAAAGGTCCCCTGATTCCTTTCTCTGTAAAGTTTAATAACAAGTTGTTATTACTGCAAGTATTCATAATTCAGGCAAACACTCAGATATACATTAACATAAAAAAATTATTCTATACAGATGTTACTGCTGGAATCCTGAATAATCTTAACCTGTTTACTTTACTAAATGTCTCCTTTAAGAATTGTTAAGCTATACCTTACTTATGTTATATGGAAGTAATATTTCTTTCTGTATGCTATTCCTTCTTTGTAGTAGCAAGGGGTGTGAGGGTGCTGCAAAAAACACTGCTTTACAATATGCATAGTCTGAGGAATAACCTTGGAGCATGTGCAGAAGTGCGTTGATGTTTGTCAGTATTAACAACATTGACTTTCGAGTCCATTTGTTTTAGTCAAATGCTTGCACTGTCAAAGTAGAAGTTGCCATCTTTTTTTACATAGGTTTATATGTTCATGGGTTTTTAATAAGCTCAAGTCAAAGCAGAACATCAAGAAGTTCAGCTGTAGCACCAAGTACTGGTGGAGGCTAACAATATCCTCTATTATGTAGACTATATCCACATACCTCCGCTGAAAATTTCCATTCACTCATTCAGTCATCCAGACTGATGGAAATACTCTGCTTGATAGGTAAGGGCAGCCTTTTCCAGAAATGAGGGATACGTTGTGTGAGTTATCTGTCATAGCATCTGTTATTGTTGATATGATAGTATAGGTCTAGGTCTCTCTAGAACAAGTGTTGCTTTACTACTGAGTCGATTGAAGTGAAGGAGCTCAAACAGAATTGGGCCATTCATAGCATGGAAAGCTAAGCAGAGATCACTCCTCAAATGTCTGTATGGCACTGGATAAAGGAACACAGCTTTTAATTTCTCAAGTAACTAAGAGTATTGAGATCTGTGGTGTTTTGCTGTGGAAATATTAAGGTCTCTCAAGTTGGTTTATTTGTTTGTTGAGGTACATGCAGAAGTGTACAGTATATCCATTGGTGTGCCTGTTAAGGGATGAATAAAGTTGACCTATAACTTTGTTGGATAATGAAGAGAAACCATGAAGCATAAGTTGTGCAAGACAAATGGATTTTCTATGTACCACAGAGACATGGTTTTCAAATGAGAGCCTGTTATTAACATTTGTACCCAAGTCGCTGATGAGGGTTACATTTAAATGGAATGTCACCTATATGTTAAGCACTAAGAAGGATAGCTTTATCAATGGAAATTATTCCGCATTTCTAGGTTCATGTCCATGATTTGCATACCAAGCATTTGTTTGGTCCAACACTATTTTGAGTATCAGAATGGGATTTGATAACCACCTCCAGTACCTAGCAAACCTAGCCATAGTCCCTTCATATTGTCTTTCATGTCACAGAATTATATAACAAAGAGGAGAGAACACAGAATAGAGCCCAGTGGGACATCACTGGTGACATTTCTTTTTCTAGAACAAATATCCCCAACTTTTTGTGGTATGGGTTCTGTCAGATAACCAATTACTAACCTATCAAACTATGCATGAGTCAAGGTTGAGTTGAGTTGGGAGAGTTTGTCAGTATCTCCAACATGAGAGACAGTGTCAAAGGCCTTGGCAAGCTGCAGTGGAGTGTATTCTCAGTAACCCTTTCAAAGCACTCAACCAGGTTGAGTAGGCATGATTTGCCTTTTACAAAGTAGAGCTGGTGTGTATCCAGAGATATAAGGTCACGTATATCATTCCATATTAGTTCAGCAATACTATGTTACATACCCTTACAAATAATATTACTGAAACTAAAAGCCCATAGTTCAGAAGTTCAGTAGAAGAAGCACCTTTACATAATGCCACCAGAACTGCTATTCTCCACACATAGCTACAGCATGCTCATCTAGCACCTCATGCTGGTCCACGAGGTGGCTCCCCTCTTCTCCAAAAACAAGTTTTATTTTCTGATTTAGCATTAGCATGCCTGACCTAAGGAGATGAGATAGCTACATTCCAACCCAATCTGCACATCTGCATAAGGAAATGATTGCCAGTTCTGCACAACCAAATAAATGGCATTTGTTGATCACATCCTCTACCAACTTACACCCAGTGTACATGCTCTTCAATCCTACCATAGATATGCTTCTGCTTCCACAATTCTGAGACATAACCAGTGGAGATATGTCAAGACCCATGGAAGCATTTTTTTTTTTTTATTTTGGCAAATGCCAAAAGGACTTGGTATATATTAATCTCAGAAGGAAAGGTGTAAGCTGGGAATGAAAAGGAAAGAAGGGAGAATGGGTGAAGTGATGCTGGATGAGAATTTGTCCACAAAAATACTAGCAATGTCCTTAGGGTCAGAGAAGGAGGTATAATAGGAGATAAGTTCAACACAGAATTGTAGGTTATTCCTAAGCTTCCTAATACAGCTGAAGAAGAAAGGCCTTATGGCTGTCTTGGATTAGCTGCAATTGAAAGTACACAGCTGGGTTGCATTTCCTAATACTAAGTTTGAGAGACTTACTTACTTATTTACCAGTTTTAAATATCCT